>NC_039368.1:57577363-57718542 GCF_003573695.1 Papaver somniferum | reverse complement strand
TTTTTTTTGTATCTCAATCACTATAATTCACCCTAGCATTGGTAACAACTTGAATCGGAGCCCCACCTAATCACTTAGAGAAACATAGTTTAAAAACAAAACAAAATAAAAACAGAAGTGAAAAGGACTCAACGAGATATGGTGAAACTATCATGTTATTTCTAACACCTGAGCTCTGTGCTTTTATGAATAAACTCTTTAGATGTTGCCATCTAGTCAGATTGGTTCCTCAACTCCTACAACCAAAATGCTTCCATCCACTTAGATTGGTTAGTGCCATCCTTAATAGGGATAAATTTCTTGGCTCTGGAGTTTATTTATTGCAACGAAAAGGTAACAAAAAGTTCTACCCCACCCCCAAACTTAAATCTAACATTGTCCTCAATGTTTCTAATTAAAGAACAGTACCAAAAATATAAGTAACATGAGGAAATATTAAAGAGAGAAGTCGGAAAGATATTACCTGGGTGAAGTGTAACCAAAAACCTACAAAAATATTATACAACATACAAAATCGGCTCGATGGTCAATCAAGGTAAACAGGGTCCTCCAGAGGGACCTCCTCAACATCACCTGCAGGAAAAGGCTCTAAAAAGGGCTTCAATCGCTGACCGTTAACCTCCTCAACATCACCTAAAGATTTCTAGCACACAAAAAGCATGATGACTCGTCTTAGATTGTTTCTAGATCATCTACTATTCTTTTGAAAAGAAACTCGTTACAATCTGAGCAAACCTCTCTGGAATCAATCCGGGTTAAAGTAAGTTGAATAGAGACGAGGGAAGCTGCGTGGAGCTTTGATACCCAAGGCCTCACCGGCGTTACAAGGTGGCGTATTCAACTCACAGAAACCATCATGAACTTTAAAGTATGCTCAAAAGAGTAACCAATTTTCGAACGACTTTCCTATTAAGCTCGTTACCCTATAGGTCTCGTTTTAGTCAAAATTTTAGGCTTAGGTTCGCGTTTGCTTTCGTTTTCCTAAGGCGGGCAAGAAGAGAACGGTGATGAAATCCGAACCCTTATCTTGTATGGCCAATCCTTGCCCTTTACTAGGAAATTAAAGCAGCCGTTTTCAATTCCTCAACATATATGCAAACGAAGGAATGCAGTAACTCGCTGACAAGGGATTCACGAGTGTTTCGACAAACTTACCTCCCGTTCCAGACGGGGGATGAACCGTTATAGTCGACTCGGGCCATGACTCCAATGTCATGTACGAACCCGAGATGCCGAGGCGATATCGTAATCGCCGTCCTTCTCTGCAAACAGTTTAATATTTAATATACTACCCTTCCGTAGGGTTTAAAAAATAAAAGAATGTCCAAATGTCCAAGTCCAAAGTCCAAATAGGGAAATGCAAAAATAAAAAGAAAATTACAAAAATAGAGAATATCCTAATACAATTTCTAAAAACTAAAAAAAAAAATCAAAAAGATAGAAACAAAATCTAATAAAATTTTCTCTTTTTTTTTTTAATTTCTTTCGCTCTTTTCGCTTTGTCTTTAACTCCAAATCTTTAAGTATTCACCAAAAGCTTTGGAAAATTTTTCTTTCACTCCAAATTCCAAAATCTGTAGTAAAAAGACAAAAACCCAAAAAGGTAAAGTAGAACAAATAAATAAAAACCAAAAAAAAATAAAATCTAAAAACTCTAGCCTAAAAACAAGTCCGCGTCGGCGGCGCCAAAAATTGATGGTATTTTTACAGTGGTTGTAGAAGTGGTAAGTAATGGTTCGTTCAAGACTTGTGAAAGCAGCTTTTTTAGACTTAATTTTTATAAATAAAAATAACAAACTCGAATAAAGAGTGTTCTGAGAATTATGGAGAGACTGGGGCTAGGATTCCGCTATTTACCAATTCCAAAGTGATACTAATTATAATCATGCAATTCCACACGTTCAAATTGATTCTCAACTATTGCAAAAGTAGATTTTTAGAAACAACAAATGTTAATCCAAAGCATGACACATCAAAACCCTAGGCTAAGTATGTTACATCAAAAGAAAATACAATAGTTTAACAAAAATCATGAAATCTATTTTCAATCTAGGCAAATAATCATAAATAAAAATTGCATAAATTAAATAATTAAGAATTACCACTTTTTCATTGGAAAGATAGCTTCCTCCGTCGCCCCAAGGGTTGGGTTTAGCTCATCATCATGGAAACACACTCAAAAGTTAATTTCATTGCTCAATAGGTGCTTACAAAGATGAGTAGAGTGAAAACAGCAATTTGTAACGCTTATAATTGTCGCAATTGTCACTGTTACAGAGAACTATACAAATTATTTGTCACTGAAACTATAGCTAAACGACAGTTCTGATGCGTCTTATGTTCTTCGTGTTCTTCAGTGCACCAGCAGAAAACAGTTTTCCTGTAACTTGATTTTCAGCTCTGTTGAAGCTCTAAACTATCCCCCCAAACTCTTCCTCTTTTTAATAACCCTCAGCACCCTTTATATACTCTCCAGAATAAAAAATACTCTCCAATAACTCCGGATAATCTTCATTACTCGATAATATTCTTCACTTCCAGTCACGGGATTTTTTCCCTTTTTACAGCTTCTCACGCGTCTGTAGCCATCCAACATACTATTATTTGTCTTCTAGTTAAAGAGTTGTATACACACTTGACAATGCACGCTTCTAGGTTTGTTAACCGTACCCAAACGTATGCACTTGTTGGTTCAGCAATAGTTAACAAAAAGGTTAGGCATATGAGAATTTCATATCAACCACGTTCTTCTTCACCATAACTAGTTCAAATGACTTCAAATGAACTAGTTAGAGAGTTGTTCAATTGCAAGGAAATCTCATGTACTACACAAGACACAATTGAAGCAAAGATGATTTGATTCACTTGAATCGGTTCATGAACTTTTATAGCCACGGTTTGCAAACTGCATTCCTTAGTCTTTTTTAAGTTTAAGTTCAGAAATTATCTTCAGGTATATAACCTTCTCAAGTTCCCAGACTAGGTTCGCGGACTTAAGTTACCAGGAAGAGTTTACAAACTCCAGCAAAAATTCTCGGGTATGAGAACTTCGCCAGTTCGCGGACTAGGTTCGCGGACTTAGTTTCACGCAAATAGTTTGTCAACTCCAGCAGATATTCTCGGGTTTGAGAACTTCGGAAATTCGCGGACTTGGCTCACGCCATTCTTCCGGTTCTCTTGATCAACAAAGTTCGCAAACTTTGGTTCAAGGAATATGACTTATACATATATGTGTTTCCACAACAATGCTTATGTCCACCATTGGTTATGTTATCTAAACTCTCATTTCAATCATTGAAACATTCTTAGAGGACGTTATATAGTTGTTACACCATTTCTCGTCAAAGAAATTTTCAAGATGATTGAAACATATCATGAATTTCGTCACATGGTAAAGATAAACTTGGTTAAAGCGAAAAGCTTACCAACTCATATTTCGAGATATAGATAGGCGAGGTATACTCGGCTTGAAATACCAAATGTCTATAATCAAAGTCTATATATATAGCATAATACTTCTTGTCTTAAAGAGTAGGAGATAGAGAAGATAGACTTTTGAGTGATAGATAAGTTCAAGTCTTCACATACCTTTTTGTCAAGAAGTTCCACCGTTTCCTTGAGTAGTTCTTCTACTTGTATGATGAATCGCCATGAAGTCTTTGAGCTCAACTACACTTTCTATCCTAGTCCGAGACTTAGCTATAATAGACTAGAAATCAAGACTTATAGTTTTGATCACTAACATTGACAAACATGCTTGAGATAGCAACACATGTGAGTTCGACCGAGCAATACTCTAACAATCTCCCCCTTTATCAATTTTAGTGACAAAACTATCAATATATATGGAATACAAAAAAGATAAAGAAACTTTAGTAGCTCCTATTCCACATGTCTAATCTTCAACATTCCTCTAAATCTTCGTCACTTCCAAGTACTCCAATGATCCCAAAGGTTGTAAGTTTAGCATCACCGCTGTTGAAGATCCGTAGCTATAACAATGAGAAAGCACCGGTATCGATCATTGTTATACAGTGTCATATTATTATTACACAACGTCAAAGTCCAATTGTATCATAACTTCAACAATAATACAAGGACGATATGTATCACTCCCCCTTAGTCAATACTCCATCTCACATGGAACCCACTCCCCCTTACACAATGATCCGAAAACCATATGTATTTGTAGTGTGAACTACATATTAATTCTCCCCCATTTTATCAATAAAATTGGCAAAGGCACAAGAACGGGATCATAATGAAATTTCCGAGAGAGACATTTCATGACAAAAGGAAAAATACATACCAACTAATTTAGATGCAATCATAAAGCCGAAGCTAAATGTATTCATGAAGGAGTTTAAAGATACAAAATAACCCCTCTAAATCCACAGCCGCACACCCCTCAGGATATGACCATTAAGCACAAGTTCAAAAGAATTCTCCCCCATTTGATGTCATTCCCGAAAGAACAACAAGAGCGACCTTAATTTCGAACGAAAAGAAGGATTTTATTGGACACCAAAAACCATGAGAATGATTTTCTATATCCAAAAACTCAATTAAATTAATCACAAGTAAACCCATGACTAATTTAATCGGAATACACAATCAAATTAAACACAAAAACTGATCAATTCAATTGATTATGCTCAACATAAGAGAACTTATGGAGACACGAAAATACTCAACTAGATTAATTACAAGAGAACCCATAATTAATCTAATCGGAATACACAACCAAACTAATCACAAAAGTAATCAATTTAATTGTCATTTGTTTTGCTCAACATAAGAAATCTTACGGAGCAATAACTAAATAACCAAACAAGATGATTAATTTAGTTCAATATGCTCGACATAACATAACTCACGGAACACCAACTAAGCTAAAAAATCAACTTGGTTGTATAGTGCTCAATATAAGATACATTACGGAACCTCACAGTAATACATAAAATATGGATCAGGGATGATCAATACTTCGGAATACACGAGGATTCATTCTATTTTCCACCACTATTTGCATAACGATATTTATAGACACAATCCTTGAAAACAAAAGATTTTAACCTATATTCCATCAAATATTTGACAATATGGGCTTAACTTTTGTATTTTTCAAAAGTCCATTTATTCATTTACCAGTACATGAATACCGTCACGAGCGACTTTACTTTTGACAAAGTATGGGACGAACATAGTTCACGGACGTAAACACCAATATCCCATAACAAATTGCAATATAACAAATCATAAAGATTAATACTGCAAAAACATCATCTTCCAAATATTTTTTAGAATTTAAACCAATAAACCTAAAAAAGAACAAGAAGATGAAAAATAATAGCTATGTGTAGTCACAATCATTGCTATTCAAAGAACTAGTTATTCTTCCAAATAAATCAAAAAGAAGACATACTAGGAAACAATATCTTTGAGAAATTATTTATCATTCCCGAACTCCTTGTCGTCAACAACCATTGGAACATAAGGTTCGTGGAGATAGGAGTTAATATCGACAAACCGTCTTGGCTGATGATGTCGAACCAGGGCTTTCTGAATTTCCAAAGATCTTAAAACGCAAGCCTTTATTTCACGAATCTCCTTTCTTACTTCCTTCAAATCATCAAGAACGTCGGAAAACTTCTGAGAGTTAAATGGGACAACCCTTGGCTTTCTTGTATTCCTCCTCTTTCTTTTCAAGGACGGAGTTACTGGAGATTTCTCTTTTTTCTTGATTGATGGCTTAACAATCATGTTGACATCTTTTCTATCCAAAGACATGATGATTAGAGAACAGTTATAAACAACTGGTTTTTGTGAGTGGAATTCACAATCTCATCAAGCAGTCTTAAGATATAAAGGATATCAGAGAGGAAAAAGGAATGTAGGGTCCGCAACCTTTAAACAGGTCCGTGGACGTTCAACTCTAAACCCTATAAAGAGTAAAATTGTCGATAATAACCCTTTATTTTATTTTATAGACATGAAAATAAACCTAAGAAAAAAACTTTTCCTAAAGCCTGAGCGGTACACAATCTTATCTCTTTTGATCAGGCACATGAGACAAGATTTACCAAACAACACAATTAATTTGTGCTGTGGTGAACAATAATTTGTCCACCATTTTCCTCTTGAGAGGAATCCTCTGACTTATGTATATCAAAGCGATTTGACCATACCTTCTTCTCTAATGGTCTTATTTTGTCTTTGGAAACCAACTTCTTAGACGAAGATAAAATCTTACACACCTCAGCAGTCTTCTGAGCAAGTTTAAGCTTCCTTGCCAATCAATTTGATCTTCATTGAAGTTTGTTGGCGTGCCTCACTTGATGTTTGTACTTGTAACATCTTGATAGTTCATGACCCTTCTGAGAACAAAACGAGCACGTCAATCTTGGATAGTATTCAAGGATCTGTGGTGTGAAAGCAGCTAGACACATAGTAGATCCTGAAACATTACAGACAAAGTTTCCAAAGGATGGGTCAATTGATTCTTCTAGCTTGATTGGATTCTCTTCTTCACCGAAACCATCAAGGTTGATATATATATTGCTACAATTATCAAAATTAATGTTTCCACATAGCAGACCAACACTTGATTTCCTATCTTCATCAGAATCATAGATATCACACATCTCATCAAGTGTTACAGCAAGACCTTTGTTTCCAGTGTATTTTCTACGATTTGGGCACTCGTTTGAAAAATGACCAGAACCTTTACACATAAAACACTGTGGCATATCCTCGTCATCAGCCTCGTCAGTATCCCTGTTTTTAGGAGGAACGCGATTGTGAGGTTTATCTGATGACCTAGGTTTGTCTCTTGAAAACCGTTTACTTCTCTTCAATAGAAGATCCCTAAACTTTTTTGTGATCAAGGAGACTGATTTGTCAAGATCTTCATCCGAAAAATCACCCTCATACTGATCATCCTCAGAGACAAACACTTTTACTTTTATAAAGTAATTTAATGTTCTTTTATGCTTTAAAGGCAACATCCTTTCCGATTTTGGATGTATGCTCATGATCAAAGATCTTTAGCTTTCCAATGTATTTTTGAAAAGATTATCAAGGTTATTTCCCTCAACGATGGCATGCTTCTTAGACTCGTATCTAGATGGAAGCGATCTGAGAATTTTCATCACAATGTCCTTTTCAGGAATAGTCTTACCCAATGCAAAAGATGCATTAACAACTTCAGACACTCTGTGATTAAACTCATCAAATGTATCTTCATCTCCCATACGAATATTCTCCCAATCGGAATTAAGGTTTTGAAGCCTAGCTTCCTTTTCACTGGAGTTACCTTCAAATACGGTTTCTAAGATATCCCAAGCATATTTAGACCTAGTGCAATTTGACACATGGTGCTGAAGATTTGGGGTAATGGCATGTATGATGGCATCCAAACCGTCGGAATTTCGCTTCACGGCAAGTATCTCGGAAGGACTGTATTCACCAATATTCTTGGGAACTTTTACATCTCCAACTGCCACAACGGGAGCATCATAGCCATTAACAATATATACCCATGATTGAAAATCACGCGCTTGAATAAAAGCTCGCATATTTATTTTCCACCATAAGTAATTAGAGCCATCGAAGACTGGTTGTACGTTAATAAAGATAGCACCTCTGTCCACAGAGTCAGATCGCTACAAACACATACTTGTAAGGTCTTAAACGTGTTTGCCTGCTCTGATACCAATTGAAAAAGCAGGGGTCTAACAACACCACCCAATATTTCACTTATCAATCTGTATGGACAAACTCGAATATACTTTTAAGAGAATCAATTAAAATTATATCAACGAGTTTATATCTCTCTTCTTGATTTGATTTACTCAAGCAAGAACTGCAAGTTCTAATCAAATACAAGGAATAACTTGGATGGTACCAAAGACCAATATCCAAGGATCAATCAATGACAATCAACAACCAAAGGTTGGATTACTCTAATTGTTGATCTAAACGCACAACCTTTATTATTTCAATTATAAAGATAAGACAATATAATGCGGAAATTGAAATAACACAGACACCAGAAATTTTGTTAACGAGGAAACTGCAAATGCAAGAAAACCCTGGGACCTAGTCCATATTGAACACACACTGTATTAAGCCGCTACAGGCACTAGCCTACTCCAAGCTAACTTCGGACTGGACTGTAGTTGAACCCCAATCAGTCTCCAACTGATCCAAGGTACAGTTGTACTCCCCACGCCTCTGATCCCAACATGATACTGCGCACTTGATTCCCTTAGCTGATCTCACCCACAACTAAGAGTTTCTACGACCCAAAATCGTAGGCTTTGACAATAAACAAATCTGTCTCACACATACAAGTCTATCAAAGGATCAATCTGTCTCCCACGGATAAACCCTAAAAGGTTTTGTTCCGTCTTTTGATAATAATCAAGGTGAACATGAACCAATTGATAATCCGGTCTTATATTCCCGAAGAACAGCCTAGAGTTATCAATCATCTCACAACAATCTTAATCGTATGGTAGCGAAACAAGATGGTGCGGAATCACAAACAATGAGATGAAGATGTTTGTGATTACTTTTTATATCTTGCCTATCGGAGATATCAATCTGATTGTACTCGTATGATAGAAGATGCAAGATCAGATCACACAACTACGATAAAAGTAGTACCGGTCTGGCTTCACACTCCAAATGAAGTCTTTAAGTCGTTAACCTGGTTTTAGAAGAAAAAAAACAAAGGTTAAAGGAGAACCGACTCTAGTATGCAAACTAGGATCACACGTGAGGTGTGGGGATTAGTTTTGCCCAGATTCTAGAGTTCCCCTTATATAGTCTTTCAAATCAGGGTTTGCAATTAAGTTACCTTGGTAACAAAGCAATCAATATCCACCGTTAGATGAAAACCTGATTTAGATTCAAGCTAATATTTCCCAACCGTTAGATCGAAAACTTAGCTTGTATACACACTTTACAATGCACGCTTCTAGGTTTGTTACCGTACCCAAAAGTATGCACTTGTTGGTTCAACAATAGTTAACCAAATGGTTAGCCATATGAGCATTCCATATCAACCACGTTCTTCTTCACCATAACTAGTTCAAATGACTTCAAATGAACTAGTTAGAGAGTTGTTCAATTGCAAGGAAATCTCATGTACTACACAAGACACAATTGAAGCAAAGATGATTTGATTCACTCGAATCGGTTCATGAACTTTTATAGCCACGGTTTGCAAACTGCATTCCTTAGTTTTTTTAAGTTTAAGTTCAGAAATCATCTTCAGATATATAACCTTCTCAAGTTCGTAGACTAGGTTCGCGGACTTAAGTTACCGAGCAGAGTTTACAAACTTCAGCAGAAATTCTTGGGTATGAGAACTTCACCGGTTCACGGACTGGGTTCGCGGTCTGAGTTCGCGGACTTCGTTTCACGCAAGTAGTTTGTAAACTCCATCAGAAATTCTCGGTTTTGAGAACTTCGGCAGTTCGCGGACTTGGCTCACGCAATTCTTCCGGTTCTCTTGATCAACAAAGTTCACAAACTTTGGTTCAAGGAATATGACTTATACATAAATGTGTTTCCACAACAATGCTTATGTCCACCATTGGTTATGTAATCTAAACTCTTATTTCAATTGTTGAAACATTCTTAAAGGACGTTATATAGCTGTTACACCATTTCTCGTCAAAGCAATTTTCAAGATGATTGAAACATATCATGAATTTCTTCACATGGTAAAGATAAACTTGGTTAAAGAGAAAAGCTTACCAACTCATATTGCGAGATATAGATAGGCGAGGTATACTCGTATCGAAATACCAAATTTGTATAATAAAAGTCTATATATATAGCATACGACTTCTTGTCTCAAATATTAGGAGATATATTAGATAGACTTTTGAGTGATAGATAAGTTCAAGTCTTCACATACCTTTTTGTCGAGAAGTTCCACCGGTTCCTTGAGTAGTTCTTCTACTTGTATGATGAATCGCCGTGAAGTCCTTGAGCTCAACTACACTTTCTATCCTAGTCCGAGACTTGGCTATAATATACTAGAAATCAAGACTTATAGTTTTGATCACTAACATTGACAAACATGCTTGAGATAGCAACGCATGTGAGTTCGACCGAGCAATACTCTAACAATCTACCCCTTTGTCAATTTTAGTGACAAAACTATCAATACATATGGAATACAAAAAATATAAAGAAACTTTAGTATCTCCTATTCCACATGTCTAATCTTCAACACTCCTCGAAATCTTCGTCACTTCCAAGTACTCCAATGATCCCAAAGGTTGTAAGTTTAGTATCACCACTGTTGAAGATCCGTAGCTATAACAATGAGAAAGCAACTACAATTTCTATCCTAATATGATTGTTAATCCATCAATCATAAAGGAATCGCCATGAAGTTCTTGAGCTCAACTACACTTTCTATCCTAGTCCGAGACTTATCTATAATAGACAAGAAATCAAGACTTATAGTTTTGATCACTAACATTGACAAACATGCTTGAGATAGCAAAGCATGCGAGTTCGACCGAGCAATGCTCTAACATAAGGCAATGTGTCTAGACCTAAGGATATTGGTAGATATACTCTAGAAGAAATCCTTGCTGCAAAGCAAAATTCTGATGGGTTAAATGCTATCATATATGACATTACCCCATATCGTCAGTATTTTGTGACTACGTGCTTAAAGTCTAAAGATGCCTGAGATATCTTAAAAACTGTATTTGAAGGGAATAACTGTGAAAAATAAGCTAGGATTCAAAACCTAAATTCTGATTGGGAAAACCCTGTAAGGCAGATGAAGAATCATTTGATGAGTTTAATCACAAAGTGTCTGAAATTGTTAAGGCATCCTTTTCATTGGGTAAGACTATTCCTGAAAAGGACATTGTAATGAAGATTCTCAGATCTTTACCATCCAGATACGATTCTAAGAAGCATGCCATTGTTGAAGGAAATAACCTTGATACTCTTTCCAGAAATACTCTGGCTGGTAAATTAAAGATATTTGATCATGAGAATACATCCAAATCTAGAAAGGATATTGCGTTCAAAGCACAAAAGAACACTAAATTACTTGATAAAAGTAAAAGTGCTTGCACCTCCGAAGATGATCTTTCTGAGGCTGATTCATCAGATGAAGATCTTTACAAGTCAGTCTCGTTAATCACAAGACAGTTTAGGGATCTTCTTTTGAAGAGAAGTAAACGGTTCTTCAGAGATAAATCCAGGTCATCAGATAAACTCCATAATCGTGTTCCTCCTAAAAATAGGGATAGTGATGAGACTGATGACTAGGATATGCCTCAGTGCTTTAAGAGTAAAGGTTTTACTCATTTTGCAAATGAGTGCCCAAATCAAAAGAAATACACTAGGAACAAAGGTCTTTCTGCAACTCTTGATGAAATGTCTGACAACTATGATTCTTATGAAGACGAAAAATCAAGTGTTGCACTTCTTTGTGAAAATATTGATTTTGATAATTGTAGCAATACATACATCAATCTTGATATTCTTTCATAAGAGAACTCAACCAATCCGGAAGAAAAAATTGACCTTTCCATTGGAAACTTTCTGTCTAATTTTTCAGGTTCCACTATGTGTCTAGCATCTTGCACATATCGGATACCTGAATCATATTCCAGGTTGACATGCTCATATTGTTCCCTCAAGGGTCATGAACTATCAAAGTGTTACAAGTACAAACACAAATTGAGACATGTCAACAAACTTCAACGAATAGCAAATCGATTAGCAAACAAGTTTAAACTTGTTCAAAAGACCACAGAGGTATGTAAGATTTTATCTTCGTCAAAGAATTTAGTTTCCAAGGATAAGACAAGACCATTGGAAAGAAAGTTATGGTCTAAAAACTATGAGAAACAGGTTTCTACGAATTCCGATCGAAAAGGATGTGGTAGACAAATTATTGTTCATCCCAGCACAACTTAGATTGTGTTGGTTAGTGCATCTTGTCTCATGTACCTGATTAAAGAGACAAGATTCTGCACATCTCAGGCTTTAAGAAAAGAAAAGTATTTAATTGTTTTGATTTTCTTTATTTGTTTTTTCTCTGAGAGCATTGTAAAGTCTGGAATTCATGCCGCCTTTCATATCTAATTGATATGGGAAAGGACTTCCATGGTTGATCAATAAAAGAGGGTTAAAATACACAATTCTGCTTTTTATAGGGTTGAGAGTTGTGCATACACGAACCTGTGTGTTTCAAGGTTTCGTAACCCTACATATCTTTTTCCTTCCATGAAACTCTTTTTAATCAAAGACTGCTTGTTGAGCTTATTTTGTGACTTCCTCTCACAAACCCATACACATATGGATATTCCAAGCATCATGTCTTCTGATGGAAAAGATGTTAATATGATTGTTAAGCCATCAATCATGAAGGAAAAAGAAAAATCTCTGATACCTCCAACTTTTAAAAGAAAAAGAAGGAATGTGAAGAAGCCAAAATCTGTTCGTTCGAATTCTCAGAAGTTTTCTGATGTTCTTGAAGAGTTGAAGGAGAAAAGAAAGGAGATTCAACAAACAAAGGCTTTTGTTATGAGAAATTTTGAAATTCAGAAAGCCTTGGTTCGACATCATCAGCCTAGAAGGTTTGTTGGAATTGACTCATTTCTTCACGAACCATATGTTCCCATGGTTGTTGACGACAAAGAGTTCGGGGACGATAAAGAATTTTTCAGAGGTCTCAATGTCTAGGAAAATTTCTTATGAGAATTTTATTCTTGTGTTTTTAAGAAGAATAACTAGAGTTTTGAATAGCATTATTGTGATTACACATAGCTATGTCCAACGATTTTCATCTTCAATGTGTTTAGATTTATTTGTTTAAATTCTAAAGTTTGTTTGGAAGATGATTTTTGCAGTATTAATCTTTATGGTTTTATATATTGCAATTTGTTATGGGATATGTGTGTTTGCGTCCGTGAACTATGATTGTCCCATACATGGTCAAAAGTCAAGTCTTTCATATGTCGATATGCAAGTATTGATAAAAGATTGAATGAACTTTTGGCAAACAAACGTTAAGCCGTTTATGTCATCATGCAAGTATTGATGGAAGAAAGGATGAACTTTTGTTTGCAAAGATTAAGTCTATTATATGTCATTGTGCAAATAGTGATGAAAGATAGAATGAATCTTTGTTTATTCCGCAGTATTGATCTTCCCTGATCCATATTTTTTATGTATATACAGTGCGGCTCCGTAAGTTCTCTTATATTGAGCATTTTCGATTAAATTAATCATGGGTTCTCTTGTGGTTAATTTAATTGAGTATTTTGGATAAAAATTCACGTTTCATGTGATTTTTTAATATCCAAAGAAATCCTTATTTTCTTGTGAAAGTAAGGTCGCTCTTATTGTTCTTTCGGGAATGACGTTTAATGGGGGAGAGTTCTTAATTGAACTTGTGCTTAATTGCTAAATCTTTGTAGGGAGTGCGGTTGTGGAATATTATTGGGGTTATCTTGTTTCTTTATAAACTCCTTGATGAATGCATTTAGTTTCGGCTATATGATTGCATCTAAAAAGTTCATATGTGCTTTCTTTTGGTCATGAAGTGTCTCCATGGAATTTTCATTAGGATCCCACTAGTTTTTGTACCTTTGCCAATTTTATTCACAAAAAGGGGGGGAATTAACGTGTAGTTCACACTACAAATACATATGGTTTTCAGATCATTATGTAAGGGGGAGTGGGTTTCATGTGAGATGAAGTATTGAATAAGGGGAAGTGATACATATCACCATAGTATTGTTGTCAAAGTTGTGATTTAATTTAACTTTGATGCTGTGTAATAATACTATGACACTATGTAATAATACTATGATATTGTGTAACAATGATTGAGAGCTTTTGTTTTCTCATTGTTATGGCTACGGATCTTCAACAACGATGATGTTGATTTGAATATATTTGGAATCATTAGAGTACTTGGAAGTGATGAAGATTTCGAGTAATGTTGAAAAACCAAGGAGATCATGCATGCGGAAGAGAAGCTACAAAGTTTATTTATTTTGTATTTTATATGTATTGATAGTTTTGTCAGTAAAATTGACAAAGGGAGAGATTTTTAGAGCACTTCTCAAACTATCTCGCAAGCATTGCTTTCTCAAGCTTGTTTGTAAAGTTTAATTGCCAAAACTATAAGTCTTAATTTCTAGTCTACTTATAGCTAAGTCTCGGACTAGGATATAAAGTGTAGTTAAGCTTTAGACTCCACGGTGTTCATCATGCAAAGACGAAGAACTTCTCAAGGAACTGGTGGAACTTCATCGACTAAAAGGTATGTGGAGACTTGAACTTATCTATCACTCAAAAGTCTATCTACTCTATCTACTATCTTGAGATAAAATCTGTATTGCTATATAGACTTCGATTATACACATTTGCGATTTCGAGCCGAGTCTATCTCGCTTATCTATTTCTCGAAATATATGTTGGTAAGCTTTCGCTTTGGCCAAGTTCATCTTTACAAGTGACGAAAGTCATGTTGATTATTTCAATATCTTGAAAATCGCTTTGATGAAAAATAATGTGTGAATAACCTATATTTAACATCCTCTAAAATTGTTTCAATGATTGAAATGAGAGTTTAGAATATATAACCTTGAATGGATATAAACATTATATGTGAATTCGTACTTGTGTAAGTCCAAAATCCTTGAACTAAAGTATGCGTACTTTACTGGTTCAGGATGTCCGGAAGCTAAGTCCGCGTACCCGTACGCGTACCGCCAGAAGTTCACATCCCGTGAAATTCTGCTGGAGTTTGTGAACCGAAAACAAACTCAATCTGGGTACTTAAGTATGTGTACCGGTATGCATACTTGAGTGGGTTATTTTCTAAAAAACGGTTTATTCATAAACTAAGACATGTATAAATTAAGGAATGCATATTTGCAAACCGTGGCTATAATGTTCATGAATCGATTCGAGTGAATTAAAATCGTTTTTGTTTCGATTGTGTCTTATATACTTCTATGAGATCTAAGCAATTGAACAACTCTCTAACTAGTTCTTATGAGTCATTTGAACTAGTTATGGTGAAGATGAATAAGGTTGATATGAAAGTGCTCATATGTCTAACCATTGGTTAACTACTGTTGAACCAACTAGGTGTACACGTTTAGTTACAGTTACACAAACCTAAATGAACGTGCATTTCATTTGAGTATAACAAGCTAAGTTTGATCTAACAATTGAAAGATATTAGCTTGAATCTAATCAGGTTTTCATCTAACAGTGAATATTGAATGCTTTGTTACCAAAGAAACTTAGATGCAAACCCTGATTTGGAGACTATATAAAGGAGAACTCTAGCAACTGCGAAACCTAGTCCCCACACCTTCTGTGTTATACTAGTTGTATAATCTAGAGTCGATTCTCCTTTAACCTTAGGTTTCTACCGAGACCCTGTAGGTTAACGACTTGAAGACTTCATTGGGATTGTGAACCCAGACCCAACTATTTTCTCTGTAGTTGTGTGATATGATATTGTTGTTTATATCGTGATTGAGAAATCGTAAGATTGGCTTGAGATTAATTTCTTCGATAGGCAAGATAAAAAAGTAGTCACAAACATGTTCGTCTCATCGTTTGTGATTCCACAATATCTTGTTTCGCTAGTCAATTAAGATTATTGTGAGGTGATTGATATTTCTAGGCCGTTCTTCGGGAATATAAGTACGGTATATCAATTGGTTCCTGTTCACCTTGATTTATCAAAATACGGAACAAAACTCGTAGGTATTTCTGTGGAAGACAAATTTATCTATTCTTGTAGACTTTTTTTGTGTGATACAGATTTGTTTATTAAAGTCTTCGACTTTGGGTCGTAGCAACTCTTAGTTATGAGTGAGACTACCTAAGGGAATCAAGTGTGTAGTATCCTACTGGGATCAGAGACGTAAGGAGCGCAATTGTACCTTGGATCAGTGTGAGATTGATTGGGGTTCAACTATAGTTCAGACCGGAGTTATTTTGTAGTAGTCTAATGTCTGTAGCGGCTTAATACAATGTGTGTTCAATCTGGACTAGGTCCCGGGATTTTCTGCATTTGCGGTTTCCTCGTTAACAAAACTTCCGGTGTCTGTGTTATTTCTTTTTCGCATTATATTTTGTTATATAATTGAAATATCACAGGTTGTGCGTTAAGTTCAATCAATTAGAATATCCGACCTTGAGTTGTTGATTTAAATTGATTGACACTTGAACATTGGTCTTTTGTACGGTTCAAGTTACTCCTCTTATATTCAATCGGGCTCGCAGATTTCTATTTTCTGATTGCAGATTGAATTAAGAGTTAGAGATATTAAACTCTTTGATATACTTTTCTCTAGATTGATTCTGACTGTCTAGTTGATTCTCTAAAAAGTATATTGGAGTAAATCCTCTCAGATTTCCAAACGAATTGTTGGGTGTGTTTGTTAGACCCCCGCATTTTCAATTGGTATCAGGCAAACACATTAAAGACCTTATAAGTATGTGTTTGTAGCGATATGATATGGACAGAGGTGTTATCTCTATAAACGTACCACCAGTCATTGATGGCTCAAATTAATTGTGGTGGAAAATTGTTATGCGTGCCTTTCTTCAAGCGCGTGATTTCAATCATGGGTTCATGTAGTTAATAGCTATGATGCTCCCGTTGCGACCGTTCCAAAGAATATTGGTGTATATGATTCCGCCGAGATACTTGCTGCAAATCAAAACTCCGACGGCTTGAATGGCATCATACATGCCATTAGCCCAGATTTTCAGCACCATGTGACTACGTGCACTCGGTCTAAAGATGCTTGGGATATCTTAGAAACCGTATTTGAAGGAAATACCAGTGAAAAGGAAGCCAGGCTTCAAAACCTAAATTCCTATTAGGAAAACCTTCGTATGACAGATGAAGATTCATTTGATGAGTTTAATCAAAAAGTGTCTGAAATTATTGATGCATCCTTTGCATTGGGTGAGACTATTCCTGAAAAAGACATTGTGATGAAAATTCTCAGATCGCTGCCATCTAGATACGATTCTAAGAAGCATGCCATCGTTGAAGGAAATAACCTTGATGCTCTCTCCAGAAATACGCTGGTTGGAAATCTAAATATCTTTGATCATGAGCATACATCCAAAATCGGAAAGGATATTGCCTTCAAAGCACAAAAGAACACTAAATTACTTGACAAAAGTAAATGTGTTTATGCCTCTAAGGATGATCTTTCTGAGGTTGATTCATCAGATGAAGATCTTGACAAGTCAGTCTCTTTAATCACATGACAGTTTAGAGATATCTTGTCGAAGAGAAGTAAACGGTTTTCTAGAGACAAACCTAGGTCATCAGTTAAACCTCACAATCGCATTCCTCCTAAAAACAGGGATGATGACGAGGCTGATGACAAGGATATGCCACGGTGATTTAAGTGTAAAGGTTTTGGTCATTTTACAAATGAGTGTCCAAATCGTAGAAAATACACTGGGAACAAAGGTCTTGCTGCAACTCT
Source organism: Papaver somniferum (assembly GCF_003573695.1). Classification (NCBI taxonomy): domain Eukaryota; kingdom Viridiplantae; phylum Streptophyta; class Magnoliopsida; order Ranunculales; family Papaveraceae; genus Papaver; species Papaver somniferum. The sequence continues at coordinate 57,701,008 of NC_039368.1, read as the reverse complement.
TAATGAAATTCTTGATCACTATGATTGCAATGAAGACGAAAAATCAAGTGTTGCGCTTCTTTGTGAAGATATTGATTTTGATAATTGTATGAATACATACATCAATCTTTATATTCTTTCAGAAGGAGACACAAGCAATCTGGAAGAAAAAATTGACCTTTCTATTGGAAACTCTCTGTCTGATTTTTCAGGTTCCATTATGTGTCTAGCAGCTTGCACATCTCGGGCGTTTGAATCATATTATCCATTGACATGCTCTTATTGTTCATTCAAAGATCATGAACTCCAAAAGTGTTTCAATTACAAACACAAGATGAATATGTCAATAAACTTCAACGAAGAGCAAATCGGCTAGCAAACAAGCTCGAACATTGTATCAAAAAACTGCTGAGGTATGTAAGATTTTATCATCTTCAAAGAAGTTAGTTTCCAAATAGAAGACAATACCACTAAAAAAAAGAGTATGGTCTAAACATTTTGATAGACAGGGTTCTATGAATTCCTTTCAAAAGGGTTATGGTGGACAAATTGTTGTTCACCACATCACGACTTAATTGTGTTGTTTTGGTGCATCTTGTCTCATATGCCTGATTAAAAGAGAAAAGATTGTGCACACCTCAGGTTTTAATAAAAAACTGTTTTTGTTTTCTTAGATTTTCCGTGTGTTTTGTGAAATTGGAATTTCTTCTATCGGAAGGCACTTCCCTGTTTAATCAATAAAAAGAGGGTTATTCTCGACAATTCTACTCACTTTAGGGTTGTGATTGTGCGTGCGTGAACCTGTGTGGTTAAAGGTTCCGTAACTCTACATTCTTTTTCCTTCTCTGAAACTCTTTTCATCTTAAGACTGCCTGTTGAGTTTAAATTATGGTTTTCTCTCACAAACCCATTTACGTATGGATACTCCAAGCATCATGTGTTCTGATGGAAAAGATGTTAGTATGATTGTTAATCCATCAATCATGAAGGAAAAAGATAAATCTTCGTTACCTATAACTTTGAAAAGAAAAAGAAGGAATGTGAGGAAGCTAAGAGTTGTTCCTTCAAATTCTCAGAAGTTTTCTGGTGTTCTTGAAGAGTTGAAGGAAACAAGGAAGGAGATTCAACAAATAAAGGCTTTTTTTATGACAACTCTCGAAATTCAGAAGGCCCTGGTTCGACATCATCAGCCTAGAGGTTTATTGGAATTGACTCCTTTCTTCACGAACCTTATGTACCTATGGATGTTGACGAAAAGGAGTTCGGGGACGATAAAGCATTCTTCAAAGGTCTCAATGTCTAGTAAATCTTCTTATGAGATTTTATTTCTTGTGTTTTTAGAAGAATAACTAGGGTTTGGAATATCCATTATTGTGAGTACACATACCTATGTCTAATGTTTTCATCTTCATGTTTTTAGATTTATTTATTTAAATTCTAAGTTTTTTTGAAGATGATGTTTGCAATTTTAATCTTTATGATTTTATATATTGCAAATTGTTATGGGATATGTTGTTTACTTTCGTGAACTTGTGACTGTCCCATACTTGTTCAAAAGTTATCTCTATTATGTTGGTATGAAAGTATTGATAAAAGATAGAATTAACTTTTGACAAACAAAAGTTAAAGCCTTTTATGTCATTATGCAAATTTTGGTGGAAGAAAGGATGAACTTTTGTTTACAAGTATTATGTCAATTATATGTCATTGTGCAAATAGTGATGATAAATAGAATGAATTCTTGTATATTCCGCAGTATTGGTCGATCTCCAGTCCATATTTTTGTGCACATGCTGTGTTGCTCCGTAAGTTCTCTTTTGTCGAGCAGGACCAATTGAATTGATCATTTTTATGGTTGATTCAATTGATATTTTTGGATTCAAATCCATGTTTTCATGTGATTTGGTTATATCCAAAGAAATCCTTCTTTTCTTGTAAAATCAAGGTCGCCTTTGTTGTTCTTTCAGGAATGGCATATTATGGGGGAGAGTTCTTAATTGAACTTGTGCTTAATTGCCAAATCTTTGTGGGGAGTGCAGTTATGGAATATTATAGGGGTTATCTTGTATCTTTATAAACTCCTTGATGAATGCATTTAGCTTTGGCTTTATGATTGCATCTAAAAAAGTTGGTATGTTATTCTATTTTGGTCATGAAGAATCTCTATAAAAATTTCATGAGGATCCCACTATCTTTTGTACCTTTGCCAATTTATATTGACAAAAAGGGGGAGAATTAATGTGTAGTTCCATACTACAAATACATATGGTTTACAGATCATTATGTAAGAGGGAGTGGTTTTCATGTAGAGATGAAGTATTGACTAAGGGGGAGTGATACATATCACCATAGTATTATTGTCAAAGTTGTGATACAATTGAACTTTGATGCTATGTAATAATACTATGACATTGTATAACAATGATTGAGAGCATTTGTTTTCTCATTGTTATCGTTACGGATCTTCAACAACTATGATGCTGAGTTGAAAACGTTTAGAATCATGGAGTACTTGGAAGTGACGAAGATTTCGAGTCGTGTTGAAGATGCCAAGGAGATCAAGCATTTGGATGCTACAAATTTTTATTTATTTTGTAATCTATATGTATTGATAGTTTTGTCACTAAAATTGACAAATGGGGAGATTGTTAGAGCACTGCTCGGTCGAACTCGCATGTGTTTCTATCTCAAGCATGTTTGTCAATGTTAGTGATCAAAACTATAAGTCTTCATTTCTAGCCTATTTATAGATGTCTCGGACTAGGAAATAGATTGTGTAGTTGAGCTTAGACTTCAAGGCGTTCATCATTTGAAGACGAAGAAATACTAAGGGGAGCTTGTGGAACTTCATCGACAAAAGGTATGTGGGGACTTAAACTCATCTATCACTTGGAAAGTTTATTTCTACTTTATCTCTTATATTGAGAAATAAGTCGTATCACGATGTAGTTTTCTATATACACATTTGAGATTTCGAGCTGAGTTTATCTTGCTTACATATTTCCCGAAATATGTGTTGGCAAGCTTTCGCTTCTACCAAGTTCATCTTATATCATGTGAAAATTACCGAGTAACATATTACATGGTTTGTGTGATACAATCATTTGGTGTTCTCTTGCAATGTTACGTTATGATTATTTCAATAACTTGAAAATTGCTTTGGTGCTAATAGTGTGTGAATATGACTATTGTCATACTCTAGGAAAGTTTCAATGATTGAAATAAGAGTTTAGAACATTTAACCATTATTGGATATGTCATGTTGTGCACTCTTGCACATATGTAATCCATGTCCGGGAACCATAGTATGCGCACCCGTTTGCGTACCTGTTGGTTTGAGAAATTCGGGAACCTAAGTATGCTTACTCGTTTGCGTACTGATGTACATGTTCATGTCCGAGAATTTCTGCTGGGAATGAAAGTTCGCGTACCCGTTTGCGTACTGGAAAAACCCAATCTTAGTTCGGGTATTTCAAGTATGCGTACCCGTTTGCATACTTGAAGGTTAAAGTTCTAAAATCGGTTATCTTTGCAAACCGTGGCTATAATGTTCATGATTGATTCGAGTGAATCAAACCGATTTTGATTCAGTTGTGTTCTTGTATAATTCTATGAGAATATAGCAATTGAACAACTCTTTAACTAGTTTCATTTGAACTAGTTATGGTTAAGATGAATAAGGTTCATATGAGAGTAATCATATGGCTAACCTCGGTTAACTATTTGTGAACCAACATGGTGTACACGTTTGGGTACGGTTACATAAACCTAAATGAGGGTACATTTCATTTGTGTGTAACAAGCTAAGTTCGATCTAATGGTTAAAAGATATTAGGTTGGTTGAATCAGGTTTTTCATCTAATGGCGAATATTGAATGCTTTGTTACCAAGGTAACTTAGATTGCAAACCCTAATTTGAAAACTATATAAAAGAGAACTATAGAAACTGGGAAAACTAATCCCTACACCTCCTGTGTGTTACTAGTTGCATAAACTAGAGTCGATTCTCCGTTAACCTTAGGTTTCTATCGAGACCCTGTAGGTTAACGACTTGAAAGACTTAATTGGGATTGTGAAGCCAGACCCAACTATTTTCTTTGTAGTTGCGTGTTCTTATCTTGCCCGATTCTAACGTATTGAATACAATTCAAATAATTGACTCGAGATTAATTTCTCCGATAGGCAAGATAAAAGTAATCACAAACATCTATGTCTCATCGTTTGTGATTCCACAATATCTTGTTTCGCTAGTCGATTAAGATTATTATGAGGTGATTGATAATACTAGGCTGTTCTTCGGGAATATAAGTCCGGTTTATCAATTGGTTCCTTTTCACCTTAATTTATCAAAAGACAGAACAAAAACTCTTGGATATTTCTGTGGGAGACAGATTTATTTAATCTATAGACTTTTCTTTGTGAGAGGCCTTTGTTTATCAAGTCTTCGACTTTGGGTCGTAGCAACTCTTGGTTGTGGATCAACTAAGGGAATCAAGTACGTAGTATCCTGCTGGGATCAGAGACGTAAGGAATGTAACTGTAGCTTGAATCAGTGCAAGATTGATTCAGGTTCAACTACAGTCCAGTCCGAAGTTAATTGTTAGTAGTCTAGAGTCTGTTGCGGCTTAATACAGTGTGGTGTTTGATAGGCGCATTTATGTGCCTAAATTGTCCTCAATGTTTCGTATTGTTGGTACTCGTTTTCGTCCTTATTATGGTGTTTTGTGTATTTTTAGGTATTTTTGGAAAATAAATATTGTTTGAAAAATCGGCTCGAAAAATCACTCGCAACACCCCCGGAGGACACTTGATATACGGAGCCCAGATTTGGTTAAGGGGCACCTCAATTACTAAGGGGCACCCCCAAAAAGGCAGCTGCTATTCGCACCCCACAACTGGTTAGGGGGACACCATCTTCTTCGTTTGAAACTTAAAAGTTGGCGGGAAAAATGTGGCAGCTCTCTGAGAATTTTCGATCGAAATTTGAAGATGTTATAGTGTGATTCAATGGCTAAAACTTCACAGGAACACTTGACTGAGATATACCGGCGTGGTATGGGCTTCAAAATCATCCGGATTTGGTTGGATAATCGGCAGTGAATAAAACAGGGTAGCTCGGGTTTTGGTTGCTCCATCACGAGTTCTGTGTAGTTGGCGTGTGGATTGATAGAGTTTTACTTCCCGTGGAACGTGAAAACAATGCCCTGAGAGTATATCGACATCAGCAGGCGTGTGAACAGGAGAGAAAGGAAAGAAAATTTCCTTTATTATTTTTTCTTTACTGTCGAGATATGGGAAGATTTTATGGAGTAGTGAGCAAAGATTCTTAGTCCAAAGGTGTATAAATAGGCTACTGGGGTCGAGCAGAAAGGGGGGTGGATAGTTAGGGAGACTTTAGAAGACAACAGAGGTGAGAAATCAAAGTTGCAGAGAACTCCATTATTGCTGCTGGTGAAGAACAACGACCCATGGAGAACCGTCGTTTATGCTACAGTGGAGCGGCAGACTTATTTGCACAGTAACAGTGACACTAGGGCAGACTTATCTGCAACAGTGACAGCTACACAAACCTTATATCGTTCTTTGTAACAGTTTGGTTTGTAACAGAAATAATTGTTACAACCCTGGTTTAAGCATTATTTCTCCCATTTTCTTCATTTGTAAACCCCTTAAGCAATAAAAGTGATTTTTGAGCGTGTTTCCAACATGATGATGAGCTAATTCTCCCACAACCAAGGCAGTGAGGAAGCTATTTACGCATGAATAATTGGTAATCATTTATTTCCTCTAATTTATAATTTATAATTCACTCAATCACTGCTTTTGCAGAGTTTTTAATTGTTTGCAAAAAATTTCTTCATTAGTTGTGATTCAATTAGATAGGTTACGCTTTGTTTAGATAATTTATGCTTAGGGATACAATTAATTTTCGAGAATTTTCCAGATTATTTGTGAATTAAGAAATAAGAGTCTTAAAATATAATTAGAGTTTTGGATTGTTTACCATAATTTATTCATGTGTAATAGTGAAATCAGTGTCTTGGTTGTTTTCTAATATCTTGAAGTCAATTTTGTAATAAGTTTTCTTTGTTTTTAAATTTTTATTAAGTCTAAAATTCATTTCCTTCACAAGTCTTAAAACAACCCTTTTATCACTATCTACAATAACTTTGAAAACACATCAGTGTTCAATCTGGACTAGGTCCCAGGGTTATTCTGCATTTTCGGTTTCCTCGTTAATAGAACTTCTGGTGTCTGTGTTATTTCTGTTCCGCATTATATTTTGTTATATAATTGAAATATCACAGGTTGTGCGTTAAGTTCAATGAATTAGAATATCCGACCTTGAGTTGTTGATTTAAATTGATTGACACTTGAAAATTAGTCTTTGGTACCGTTCAAGTTACTCCTCTTATATTCAATCGAGCTCTCAGATTTTTATTTGCTGATTGCGGATTGAATTAAGAGTTAGAGATATTAAACTCTTTGATATACTTTTCTCTAGATTGAGTCTAACTGTCTAGTTGATTCTCTATAAAGTATATTGGAGTAAGTCCTCTCAGATTGCCAAATGAATTGTTGGGTGTGGTTGTTAAACCCCCTGCATTTTCAAAATCTATGTTGCTCTTTTATATTGGAAAACAAACATCAGGAATATGCCCAAAACCAAGGCTGCATAATCATTGAAGATTTAAAGATTATTTACGACTAACAATATCATACTTTCAACAATAAAAACAAAGTAAAGTAAATTTACGAATAGGTATGAACATTTTTGCATTAATAGATTCCAGAACTGAAGCTCAGTTTTGTCGTTCCGAACTGCCGACTCAATAGCCATAACATACAACCATAAATAGTTGAACCCCAACCAGAAGTACGAAGTACATCCAAATCCCTGAATATCGATACCAGGATTTTTAGAAAAAATCGTTCTTGTATGAGAAAAGTATGTTCCCCAAAACCCACATCAAAAACCACCTTGCATTTTGATCCTGACATTGAATATCGTTAACTTGGTATTTCCTATGGTCAAGAAACAAATTTATCACACTAACCGTGATCCCTTGGCTTCATTTGACAAATTTATTTCTCACCGCGACTCTGTTTTCAAGTGTCACTTCTTGTAATGGTAAGATATTATGTTGCGGTAATTGTTGTTGCCATTATTCTTGTTGCTCTCCTTATACACCATCTCCCTCTCATTCATATTCTTCTTGTTGCTCTCCTTCTACACCATCTCCCTCTTATTCCTTCCTTTTTCTTTCCACATATGCCCTAACATATGGGAGCAAACAATCTATAATTTGGGATCAAGTTCATTTAATTTTGTATCACTTAATTTCAAACTTATGGGGGTTCCTTGGCCAATGGGGATTCCTGATATAGTTGTGGCCAATGGTGTAAACCCTATTTCAAAACTAGCAAGGTGATATGTATTGGTAGTATACCACCATCTCTCGAATATACCACTAGTTAGAGCCGAGTCGCTAAGCCTTGGATAATGTATTCGAAATATGGATCCAAACCCATAATTGTCAACAAGTTGTCTAGCACGAGGATCGTTGCAAATAATGGCATAAAAATAATTAATCTTGCTTGTAATACCTCAATGTCTCCTTATTTTACTCATATTTGTTCCCTTGGGGAGTTTTAACTTATGATCATGATTATTCAGCAAAGAAATCAGATATATATAATTCATAACATGATGAAAATTTTCTAAATGCATCTAATCCTACAACACACATATACATAATTAGACTCCAACACATTGGCATCACAAAAATCATCACAAATTTGGGTCGATTAACAATCGACACACCAACACAATAACCATTCTATTCAATTTTAATATGAAACTTACACCCCGTAATCCTCTAGAAGGGGAAGCCGATAATTAATATATACAACTGTTGTTTTAGATTTTGTGGGCAAATCTCTGTAGATCCTCACGGGAGTAAACTCGTGCACTAGGGTCACTTTGGGGTTAAAAGACTTCTTGTGCATGGTATATGTAATCGTGATTCCTCGAAAGTGAGATACGTCCTGAATAAAGAGGGAGATGATACATGGATCATCTCCCTCATTGTAATCCAGGGATGGATGACCTTCCGGGACTGCTGTGACTAAAAACGAACAATATCGGTGGAGAGACGGGTCATTACATATACGGTTAAAATAATCGTTATACATAAAACTAGTCGTTACAAAAGAAAAATAGTTTGTAGTATTTGATTAAAGTAATTGTAATAAAATTCAAACAAGGAAAATTCAAACATAATCTAACATGAAATCATTATCATATCTAGGATAAGAACCCCCGTACTGTACAACCATGGATCATCTCCCTCATTGTAATTTGTTTGATGACTTGGATCTTGTACTTCATATGCATAACCACGTTCTTCATACATTATCCCTCTTTGATGGGGATGTTGAGACTCATTTTAGGATGGTAGCCAGTGACATCTTGACTGTTTGGAATAAAGGAACTTAAAGATGCACCTGAATCACAAGACAAGCTCGGGGTTCCCAACGAGTCACATGTATATAATGTATCATACCTTTTGAAAAAAGGCATTTTCCATATAAGGCCTCCTTTGGGATGAATTTGATATTGCAACTCCTTTGTATATCCAACATGAATTGTTCTGCAACGTTCTTATGCTATCACTATTTCTCAGCAATTGGCACCACAACTCCTGCGAGTACTAAAAAAAATTAATTATTTATTTTGACAGCAACAAACTACATCACAAATATAATGTCAAAGTATTAATAAGACAAGTGATACTCACATCTGTACCCCAAACGACATTATAGTTGGGTTTATGAACTGAACTCAAATACTCATTTCCAGTAAGTTTCATGACAGCTTTACCATCCTCGTCGAGTATTCAAACAGATGAGGTTGTTGGTGAAAAAGCGGGGGTCTAACAACACCATCCAATATTTCGCTTAGCAATCTGTATGGACTAACTCCGAAATACTTTCTAGAGAATCAACTAGACAGTCAGACTCAATCTAGGTAAAAGTAACTCAAGGAGTTAATATCTCTCTCTTGTTTAGATTTACTCGAGCTAATAGAAATCAGCGAGTCTTTAATCAAACACAAGGAACAACTTGGATGGTACCAAAGACCAATATCCAAGGATCAATCAATGACAATCAACAACCAAAGGTTGGATTATTCTAATTGATGATCTAAACGCACAACCTGTATTATTTCAATTATAAAGATAAAACAATATAATGCGGAAATAGAAATAACACATACACCAGAATTTTGTTAACGAGGAAACCACAAATGCAGAAAAACCCCGGGACCTAGTCCAGATTGAACACACGCTGTATTAAGCCGCTACAGACACTAGCCTACTCCAAGCTAACTTCGGACTGGAGTGTAGTTGAACCCCAATGAGTCTCACACTGATCTAAGGTACAATTGTACTCCCTACGCCTCTGATCCCAGCAGGATACTGCGCACTTGATTCCCTTAGCTGATCTCACCCACAACTAAGAGTTGCTACGACCCAAAGTCGAAGACTTGACAATAAACAAATCTGTCTCACACAGATAAGTCTACCAAAGGATCAATCTGTCTCCCACAGATAAACCCTAAAAGGTTTTGTTCCGTCTTTTGATAATAATCAAGGTGAACAGGAACCAATTGATAATCCGGTCTTATATTCCCGAAGAATAGCCTAGAGTTATCAATAACCTCACAACAATCTTAATCATATGGTAGCGAAAAAAGATGTTGCGGAATCACAAACAATGAGACGAAGATGTATGTGATTACTTTTTATATCTTTCCCATCGGAGATATAAATCTCAATCCAATCAATCTGATTTTACTCGTACGATAGAAGATGCAAGATCAGATCACACAACTACGATAAAAGTAGTATCGGTTTGGCTTCACAATCCCAATGAAGTCTTTAAGTCGTTAACCTGGTTTTAGAAGAAGAAAACCAAAGGTTAAAGGAAAACTGACTCTAGTACGCAAACTAGTATCACACGTGAGGTGTGGGGATTAGTTTTGCAAAGATACCAGAGTTCCCCTTATATAGTCTTTCAAATCAGGGTTTGCAATTAAGTTACCTTGGTAACAAAGCAATCAATATCCACCGTTAGATGAAAACCTAATTTAGATTCAAGCTAATATTTCTAAACCGTTAGATCGAAAATTTAGCTTGTTATACACACTTGACAATGCACGCTTATAGGTCTGTTACCGTACCCAAACGTATGCACTTGTTGGTTCAACAATAGTTAACCAAATGGTTAGCCATATGAGCATTCCATATCAACCACGTTCTTCTTCACCATAACTAGTTCAAATGACTTCAAATGAACTAGTTAGAGAGTTGTTCAGTTGCAAGGAAATCTCATGTACTCCACAAGACACAATTGAAGCAAAGATGATTTGATTCACTCGAATCGGTTCATGAACTCTTATAGCCACGGTTTGCAAACTACATTCCTTAGTCTTTTTAAGCTTAAGTTAAGAAATCATCTTCAGATATATAACCTTCTCAAGTTCGCAGACTAGGTTCGCAGACTTAAGTTACCGGGCAGAGTTTACAAACTCCAACAGAAATTCTCGGGTATGAGAACTTCGCCGATTCGCGGACTGGGTTCGCGGACTGAGTTCGTGGACTTAATTTCACGCAAGTAGTTTGTCAACTCCAGCAGAAATTCTTGGGTTTGAGAACTTCGGCAGTTCGCGGAATTGGCTCATGTCATTCTTCCGGTTCTCTTGATCAACAAAGTTCGCAAACTTTGGTTCAAGGAATAGGACTTATACATAAATGTGTTTCCACAACAATGCTAATGTCCACCATTGGTTATGTAATCTAAACTCCCATTTCAATTATTGAAACATTCTTAGAGGACGTTATATAGTTGTTACACCATTTCTCGTCAAAGCAATTTTCAAGATGATTGAAACATATCATGACTTTCATCACATGGTAAATATAAACTTGGTTAAAGAGAAAATCTTACCAACTCATATTTCGAGATATAGATAGGCGAGGTACACTCGTCTCGAAATACCAAATGTGTATAAACAAAGTCTATATATATAGCATACGACTTATTATCTCAAAGAGTAGGAGATAGAGTAGATAGACTTTTGAGTGATAGATAAGTTCAAGTCTTCACATACCTTTTTGTCGAGAATTTTCACCGGTTCCTTGAGTACTTCTTCTACTTGTATGATGAATCTCCATGAAGTCCTTGAGCTCAAATACACTTTCTATCCTAGTCCGAGACTTAGCTATAATAGACTAGAAATCAAGACTTATAGTTTTGGTCACTAACATTGACAAACATGCTTGAGATAGCAACTCATGCGAGTTCGACCGAGCAATGCTCTAATAATCTCCCCCTTTGTCAATTTTAGTGACAAAACTATCAATACATATGGAATACAAAAAACATAAAGAAAATTTTGTAGCTCCTATTCCACATGTCTACTCTTCAACATTCCTCGAAATCTTCGTCACTTCCAAGTACTCCAATGATCCCAAAGGTTGTAAGTTTAACATCACCGCTGTTGAAGATCCGTTGCTATAACAATGAGAAAACATAGTTCTCGATCATTGTTATACAGTGTCATAGTATTATTACATAGCACCAAAGTTCAATTGTATCACAACTTCAACAATAACGCTATGGTTATATGTATCACTCACCCTTAGTCAATACTCCATCTCACATGGAAACCACTCCCCCTTACACAATGATCTGAAAACCATATGTATTTGTAGTATGAACTACACATCAATTCTCCCCCTTTTTGCCAATAAAATTGGCAAAGGTACAAGAACGAGATCATGATGAAATTTCTGAGAGAGACATTTCATGAAAAAAGGAAGAAAAGAATACATACCAACTAATTTAGATGCAATCATAAAGCCGAAGCTAAATGCATTCATCAAGGAGTTTAAAGATACAAGATAACCCCTCTAAAATTCCACAGCCGCACACCCATCAAGATATGACCACTAAGCACAAGTTCAAAAGAACTCTCCCCCATTTGATGTCATTCCCGAAAGAACAACAAGAGCGACCTTAATTTCGAAAGAAAAAAAGGATTTTATTGGACAGCAAAAACCATATGAATGATTTTCTATATCCAAAAACTCAATCAAATTAGTCACACGTAAACCCATGATTAATTTAATCGGAATACTCAATCAAATTAAACACAAGAGTGATCAAGTTAATTGGAAATGCTCAACATAAGAGAACTTACGTAGCTACGACTAAGTTAACCATAAGGAAATGATTAGCTTAACCGTTCATATACTCAACACAAGAAAAACTTATGGAGTATTGCAGTATACACATAAAATATGGATCAGGGAAGATCAATACTGCGGAATAACACAATGATTTATTATATTTTCCATCACTATTCGCCTAACGACGTTCAATAGACATAATCCTTGCAAACAAAAGATTTTAACCTATCTTCCATCAATAATTGACATAATAGGCTTAACTTTTGTATTTGTCAAAAGTATATTCATTCTTTTGTCAATATATGAATATCGACTTACGAAAGAGTTTACTTTTGACAAGGTATGGGACAATCATAGTTCACGGACGTAAACACACGTATCCCATAACACTATTGCAATATATGAAACCATAAAGATTGATACTGCAAAAATCATCTTCCAAACAATTTTAGAATTTGAACCAATAAATCTAAAAACATGAAGGTGAAAACGTTGGACATAGCTATGTGTAATCACAATAATGGCTATTCCAGACTCTAGTAATCCTTCTCAAAAATAAGAATAAATTCTATAAGAAGTTTCCTAGGCATCAAGACAGACTCGTAATGCACATATAAGATGATTTGTCCTTAGAGAGTAGAATCAATCTTTTTCGCCCGGATTTATACCAAGAATAGCTACCAAAGGCGTATAAAAAGATTTTCAAAGAAGAACATACAAAGTTATTAACGACCATGCACCATAGTTCACATAAAATGATTGTGAACATTCAAGAATCCCATAGTAATGCGTACTACTGCCCATTCTTGAACTTCCTTCTTTGTGATTCACCAACAACATTCTTGTAAAAGCTACAAATGAGCTTAGAAGAGTACTACTCCATGAATCCAAGTGCCCAAGTCCAAGATAAGTGGAACAAGTGCAACGAAACGGATCAAAACACTCAAAAACAAGAGACAGGACAAATACCAATCTTAACTCATACAAAATCAATAATTCTCATTTCCATTTCGAAGAGAATTCAAAGAGGAAGAGAATGCAAAAATAATGAGTTCATTCCAAGTTCGGACAAAGAAGTTACGGCCAAAATAAGTCGACCGAATATTGACGTCTACAGGAAAATATGCATAACGGGTTTACCAACGAATTTTCAAGTCTGGAACTTAAACCCCTGGATTTTGTTTTTAAAAGATGTTATGCATATCTGGTAGGTGTACCATGAAGTCCAAACATCCCGAACTACTATTTTCAAACCTAAATGTTTAAGAACCTTAAACACATATCACGTTAGGTAGAAATGAATAATAAGCAAGGTACATGGATCATTATAAAAACACAAATCTTGCTCAGGTTTATAGACATACCTTTTTAGAAGAATCCAGTTTAATTCTACAGCCTTACCGAACATAATCTGTGTGCCCCAATTCTCGTGCTTCCCTCACCATATACATAACAGGGCATTCCTTGGTGAGGATGCACTTACAACACAATCAATTTGTGTTGGGGTGAACAAAGCCTTGCTCACCACAAGTGACCTTTGGATTATCATGAAAGAGATCGCTTTCAGAACCTTTCACATCCAATTCCATTTTTCCAAAAAACTTGTTAAGTTCCAACATCATGGATACTGCCTTCTCCATAGTCATGGAATTTTATGGAAGATCATTCCTTTTCACACTCAAATCACCATTGGCTTTCTTTGGTACCCACTTCTGAGCGCGTTTAGGAACAACCAAAACCTTCTTCCCATTACTGTCTTCTAGAATTCTCGGAAGACAATTTGATTGACTATTCTTTTGCAAGTTAGTCTTTCTCCAATTGGGAGCATCGGATCTTGTCTTTGTCTTTACGAAGTTATCATTTTGATAACCATTAAGATTGTGAAAAGGATTCGTATGATGTTTATAGGCAAAACTAGGATTATCACAGCACTAATTCCTTTGCCTAAAGGTTGGACAGTTACAACCTGTAACGTTAAGGGGATTAGTATTAACATATGATCTTGGTTTCACAACTTCTTGTGATGCCCAAACAAGAACATCATGAAGTTTTTCATTCCTTATACGGAAACGACATCTCCTTTCCAGGTGACCTTTATTTCCGCAATATTGTCAGACATAAGGAATGTTCTTACCTCGATCTGTGTGTGCTGACTTGGGAGGTTGATATACTTTTCTCTTTCGAACTTTAACTTCTGGTGAAGGTATTTCACTTTTGCCATCAGTGGAAACCTTTTGTTGAGAAGAATCACTAGCCTTAACAAATTTTACCTCTTTGCTAATACTTGGAGCATCTATTCCTTTACAGCCCAATCCTTGTGTATCACGATGATCTTTACTTGCTCCTAGCATAGTGGTTAATTTTCTTGAACTAGTATTGAACTTTTTCAAGTCATCTTCCAACATCTTGATTTTATCAAGAGCAACAGCTAAATCAGCCTCAAGGCGTTTTTCACGAGTGAGACAAGCACTTTCTCTGTCATTAAAACTAATTTGTTGAGAGTTAAACCTTGCTTCAGATTCTGCAAGTTTCTCTTCCAACAAAAAGTACTTTTGATAAAGATTATCACATTCAAGTGACTTCATACGAAGGTTTTCCTCAGAATCCTTGAGGATCGATTTGTTAGAACGATTCGAAAAATAACACATGCGTAACATCTTCTCAATTTCTTGTTTTCTCGACAGAGAGGATTCAGAAGAGGTGTGACATGAGAAGTTATAATCTTCTTCATTTTCCATGAATCCAAAATCTTAACATACTCTGAGACTTCCTCATCAACATCTCTATCAATATCTGAATCACCTTCATCAGAAAGTTCATCCAACTGTTCTTCTAGGAGAGTTTCCCAATCAACAGTTTTTACATCAATAGAATGTTTCGATATTGACTTAGATGTGACAGTTCTCTCAAGCGAATCCAAGCTTTTAGAATCATCTGGTAATTTCTGAACTGGTACATTATTGGAGATAGACTCGTCCATAATCAGATCGCTACAAACACAGACTTATAAGGTCTTTAACGTGTTTACGTGCTCTGATACCAATTGAAAAAGCGGGGGTCTAACAACACCACCCAATATTTTGCTTAGCAATCTGTATAGACTAACTCCGAAATACTTTCTAGAGAATCAACTATACAGTCAGACTCAATCTAGGTAAAAGTAACTCAAGGAGTTAATATCTCTCTCTTGTTTTGATTTACTCGAGCTAATAGAAATCAGCGAGTCTTTAATCAAACACAAGGAACAACTTGGATGGTACCAAAGACCAATATCCAAGGATCAATCAATGACAATCAACAACCAAAGGTTAGATTATTCTAATTTATAATCTAAACGCATAACCTGTGTTATTTCAATTATAAAGATAAAAAAATATAATGCGGAAATAGAAATAACACAGACACCAGAATTTTGTTAACAAGGAAACTGCAAATGCCGAAAAACCCCAGGACCTAGTCCAGAGTGAACACACACTGTATTAAGCCGCTACAAACACTAGCCTAATCCAAGCTAACTTCGGACTGGATTGTAGTTGAACCCCAATCAGTCTCCCACTGATCCAAGGTACAGTTGTACTCCCTACGCCTCTCTGATCCCAGCAGGATACTGCGCACTTGTTTCCCTTAGCTGATCTCACCCACAACTAAGAGTTTCTACGACCCAAAGTCGAAGACTTGACAATAAACAAATTTGTCTCACACAGACAAGTCTGTCAAAGGATCAATCTGTCTCCCACATAGAAACCCTAAAAGGTTTTGTTCAGTCTTTTGATAATAATCAAGGTGAACATGAACCAATTGATAATCCGGTCTTATATTCCCGAAGAACAGCCTAGAGTTATCAATCACCTCACAACAATCTTAATCGTATGGTAGCGAAACAAGATGTTGTGGAATCATAAACAATGAGACGAAGATGTTTGTGATTAGTTTTTATATCTTGCCTATCGGAGATATCAATCTCAAGCCAATCAATCTGATTGTACTCGTACGATAGAGGATGCAAGATCAGATCACACGACTACGATAAAAGTAGTATCGGTCTGGCTTCACAATCCCAATGAAGTCTTTAAGTCGTTAACTTGGTTTTAGAAGAAGAAAACCAAAGGTTAAAGGAGAACCGACTCTAATACGCAAACTAGTATCACAAGTGAGGTGTGGGGATTAGTTTTGCACATATACTAGAGTTCCCCTTATATAGTCTTTCAAATCAGGGTTTGTAATTAAGTTACCTTGGTAACAAAGCAATCAATATCCACCGTTAGATGAAAATATGATTTAGATTCAAGCTAATATTTCTCAACCGTTAGATCGAAAACTTAGCTTGTTATACACACTTGTCAATGCACGTTTATAGGTTTGTTACCGTACCCAAACGTATGCACTTGTTGGTTCAACAATAGTTAACCAAATGGTTAGCCATATGAGCATTCCATATCAACCACGTTCTTCTTCACTATAACTAGTTCAAATGACTTCAAATGAACTAGTTAGAGAGTTGTTCAATTGCAAGGAAATCTCATGTACTACACAAGACACAATTGAAGCAAAGATGATTTGATTCACCCGAATAGGTTCATGAACTTTTATAGCCACGGTTTGCAAACTACATTCCTTAGTCTTTTTAAGTTTAAGTTCAGAAATCATCTTCAGATATATAACCTTCTCAAGTTCGCAGACTAGGTTCGTGGACTTAAGTTACCGGGCAGAGTTTACAAACTCCAGCAGAAATTCTCGGGTATGAGAACTTCGCCGGTTCGCGGTCTGAGTTCGCGGACTTAGTTTCACGCAAGTAGTTTGTCAACTCCAGTAGAAATTTTCGGGTTTGAGAACTTCGGCAGTTCGCGGACTTGGCTCACGCCATTCTTCCGGTTCTCTTGATCAACAAAGTTCGCAAACTTTGGTTCAAGGAGTGCGACTTAACATAAATGTGTTTCCATAACGATGTTGATGTCCACCATTGGTTATGTAATCTAAACTCTCATTTCAATCATTGAAACATTCTTAGAGGACGTTATATAGTTGTTACACCATTTCTCGTCAAAGCAATTTTCAAGATGATTGAAACATATCATGACATTCGTCACATGGTAAAGATAAACTTGGTTAAAGCAAAAATCTTACCAACTCATATTTCGAGATATAGATAGGCGAGGTATACTCGGCTCGAAATACCAAATGTGTATAAACAAAGTCTATATATATAGCATACGACTTCTTGTCTCAAAGAGTAGGAGATAGAGTAGATAGACTTTTGAGTGATAGATAAGTTCAAGTCTTCACATACCTTTTTGTCGAGAAGTTCCACCGGTTCCTCGAGTAGTTCTTCTACTTGATGGATTGCCATGAAGTCTTTGAGCTCAACTACACTTTCTATCAATAACAATGCCATATCTGCAGTTCATCGCCATACTGCAATAACAGTGCCATATCTGCAGTCACCCATCTACCAATTTCTTCCAGTTCTTCTCAGCTTGTATCCATGTTTTTAACTATATGAAAACACCCATCGATCCATACGACTTCTTAACCACCAACAACTGCATCACCTCTCTAATATCCCAGCAAATCATCCTTCACAATCTCACGAACCCATTAAATTAATTTCACCGTATCCCCTTCTTTGATTGCTTTCTCTCCTTCAAAATCCCATTTGATTCAAACCCTAAAATTCCCATTTGATTCAAACCCTGTTTAAATGAGGTTTTTCTAACTTTTTTATGTGTTGGCAGCTGTACGATAGCTGTTTGCCGTTTTATTTACAAAACTGATGAAATTTCGTACATGATGTATTTTAGAAATATTATAAAAAACAGATGCATATTAGAAAACACATTATCAGATGGGTGTATATCAGAAAAAGCCCTTAAACTATAGCGAGGTGAAGTGCTCAACCATAATTCATGGCTTCCACCGTTCACTTTAATTTTACCCTAAAACGCAAGTATGGCGGAGGTTATTTTTGGAACCTAAATAAAGATTATTAGGGCTTACTATCTAAAGGGAGAGGCGGTCGCTCGAATATAAAAAGGGGGAAACGACCTAACTTCGAAATCATCTACTTGATCTTATCTGAGCAGAAAGGAGCCGCTGCTAACTTCTCAATGGCGACAATCTCACTAATGTTGACCGAAATCCGAGTGTCCTGTTAAGATGTTGCCCGCTTGCGTCTTCGCAGGTGCTCTGGTAGCATTTTCTCCGGCCTCCGTTTCGAGCTTCTATAATGGGTGCCTTGAGATCAGCTGTGTTGCTTCGCTGCGATGAAGACTGCCTGCGGTCAGAGTCCCATAATCTACACTGTTAGAGCGTCCACAATGGACGACCAAATCCAAATATTTGGTCCAGTGGATAGGCGTAGTGGGACGGACCATCGATCAAAATTTGATCAAAGACTAAAATCCAGACCAAATTTGGTCGGCGACCAAGACCAAACCCAAATATAGTCGGGCGTTTATATAGTCCACGCCCCATCACCAGGCGGACGTATAGTCCACGTCCCACCCCAGGCGGACGTATAGTCCACGCCCCACATCAGGCGAACGTATAATGCACACCTTTTTTTTTTCTTTTGTGTGGGGCGTGGTTTATACCTCCGCCCCACTCTTTACAAATTTCAAATGCATGGGGCGGGTTAATACCTCCGCCCCACTCTTTACAATTTTTTTTTTTTGAATTTTTATGCACCGGGCGAACGTATAGTGCCTGTCCCACACCAGGCGTTGGTATAGTCCACACCCCACACCAGGCGAACGTATAATGTACGTCTGACCAAATTTAGTTTTTTCACCGTAGCGTCACACACCAGACTAAACCCAAAATTTGGTTCTTTTTTCCCTCTTTGGTCTTTGGTTATACTCGCACCACTGCAGTTGCTCTTAGAGGGACTATGATGGACTCGCGGGCTACCCCCACCATTCTACTATTAGTTTTTTGTTTTTTCGATTAGTTTTTTTGTTTTTTCGATTCTGTTTTTCTTTTTTAAGAAGTTTGTGTTCCTTTAATCTTCTGTTTAGGTTGATTTCTAGCTTACTTTGCAAAGTTTCTTACCTATTCTTTTAATTTTCACATACGACCGTTTTTTCTGTTCTATGTTTATGAGCATTGTTTGAGTGATTGTTAGCAGGTACGTTGGTTTAGTTCTTTGCGCGTTGAATGTGCCAACAAAAACCTATGACCTAATTTTTTAAGCTAATGGTATGTTTCCCTTTCTATTGATACCTTTATAAGTATACCTTTATAAGTATATAAGTTTATATTTGAGTATTGTTGCTGATTTACCTCAATGTACTGTAAATTTGTTGATATGATAATTTGTTGATAGGATATCATGTTGTAATGGGTTTTAATGATGCTTGGGTTAATATGTTAGTATAAACTCTGTTTAGCTGTAATCTGTATTTAAAAAAAATTGCAAGCTATGGTTAGATGACATTATTTATTTCCTTAGAGCATCTCCAATGCTAGGGGTGGAGGTCTTAAATAGACATGACACATAGGATTTAATACTTTTTCAACCAAAAATTTGTCTCCAATGCTAGATGGAGGTTAATAAATGACAATGACATGGCTGCCATCTCACAGTCAAGGGTAAACCAGAAAGTCATATTTTCACCCTCTCATTGACCCCAAACCCAGTGACACGTCATCATTTTTATTCCAAAAAAAAATATTTTTTTCCTTTAAATTAGACGTATTCGGCGACAATCTCAAAGATTGCATCTTCTTCTTCCTTTCCTATCGAAATACTTTTCTTCACTGTGAACAATCATCTTCGATTGAAGCTTCTGGCTAAGGTAAAATCTTGATCATATTTTTCTTCTTTTCTATACCTGATTTATTTGTTAACCTCCCTGTTTAATCTAATAGCTTGCTTGAACATATATCTATATGATAAGAAATTGTTTTCATGTCCTTCACAACGAACTATCAGTTCAAAATTTCTTCAAATGGTCCGCCAAATCTATTGGAATTGATCAATTAAGCATTCATATTCATTCAAATTACACAAAAAGATAATTTAAAATATAAACCCAAGTACAATTCCTATTTCGATTTTTTCTAACTGATGGTTAAATCATTCTTAGTTGCTTGATTTAGGATGTAACTTTTGTCAAATCGAAATAAAATGATTTCTAATCAGATTTGGGTTACTGCAGTAACAAATACAGAATAAGCAAATTACACATCCAATTGACATTTGTGGGTAAAACCAATTTGGGTTATTTAACTGAAGTATGATCTTGATTAGGTTTGTTTAGTTGGTATTTATAACTGAAGTATGCTCTTGATTCCAAGTGAAGAAAATAAAATTTAGATGGGAAATTTTTGGTTTTGTGTTCGTTTACCAATTCAGAATGCTTTTTTTGTTTCTTTGACAACACATTGGACTATTTTTTTTCCTGTTAACAGGTGCACTTTAAATTATGGTTTTGTCAGGTTCAATGTCCGACTCCGACAACTCAATCTGGGACTCTGATGAAAGTTTAACGTCTGATTGTGATAGCGAAAATTCGTCCACTTACACCAAACGATTGTTAGACATGGATGAGGTGGTCGAAGGTGAGTTACAATCTTCTAGAAGTTCCATTGAAACAATTACTCCTATAATTTTCACAGCTGCGACAATGGATAACAAGCGACCTCATGGTGGATCTACTTTTGGTAGACGCACAATTGTTCGCGATAGGAGACGACGTCACAATCTTATTATTCGTGATTACTTTAGAGGTGAAGACTCGAAATACCCTCCACAACATTTCCGCCGTCGTTTTCGTATGGATATTAGCGTTTTCATTCGCATATTACATGATATTACAAATTATGATAAGTACTTTACACAAAGGTATGATGCTGTTAAAAGGGAAGGTTTAAGTCCTTTGCAGAAAATGATTGCAGTTGTACGGATGCTTGCCTATGGTTTGCCAGCTGATATTCTTGATGAATATATACAGATTGGTGAAAGTACTGCAGTTGAATGTCTCAAGCGTTTTTGCGATGCCATAATCGGAATATATGAGAAAGAGTATCTAAGAAAACCAAATGAAAATGACATAGCTAGGTTGCTTAAGGAAGCAGAGACTCGTGGTTTTCCAGGCATGATTGGGAGTCTTGACTGTATGCATTGGCACTGGGAAAACTTCCCAACGGCTTGGCATGGTACACACACTAATGGTTTCAAAAGGGTCCCTACCCTCATTTTAGAAGCTGTAGCATCTCAAAACTTATGGATTTGGCACGCTTTCTTCGGCATGGCAGGTACGAACAACGACATCAACGTTTTGGATAGATCTCCTCTGTTTGATGACATTATTAATGGAGTTGCTCCACCTTGTGAATTTGCAATACAAGGTAAAAAGTATAATATGGGGTATTACATGTCGGACGGAATTTATCCCAAATATGCCACACTAATTCAAACTATCTCTAACCCAAGTAATGATAGAGAGGAATTATTTTCTAAGCGACAAGAAGCTGTGAGGAAAGATGTGGAACGAGCTTTTGGAGTTTTACAGAGTAGGTGGAGAATTGTAAAGGGCCCAGCGCGTAATTGGAAGGCAAAAGACCTTGGTAAAATAATGAAGACGTGTATTATCTTGCACAATATGATTATCGAGAATGAAGAACCTCGAGGAATTGATCCGTCACGATGGGAGCCTCATGTAGAAGAAAGAGTTAGGCTTGTTAATTTAGAGCATGATCATCGCTTTCTTGTTTGCAGGATGATGTATAGAATGAAACAAGTTCGAAGTACCGAAGCACATGACACACTGAAAACTGATCTTATCAACCACTTGTGGGATACACATACGAACCAAAGCAACGTCTCTACTAGAAATTAATGATATCCACTTCTGGAATTGGCTGTGTTACTAATTGGACTGCAGAAATCCTTGCAATTCTTTTTCTGTTTGTGTTGGGTTGGTCAGACAAGATTTAGTGACATCTGATTCAAGTGCTGCAATTTCTGCGACAAAATTTAGTGACATCTGATTCAAGTGCTGCAATTTCCGCTTTCAAATCAACACCTCCTTTACTGCCAGATTTAGAATGGCCTGATATGTTATATTTTCATTTTCTGTAACTTTATCACCTTTCAGCAACAGTGCAGATTGAACTTGTTAGCTTCTCTCCTTGTAAAGTTTCCTTGATTGCAGAGAGTGCATCTTTCCTTGATCACGGGAAGAGTTGGCGAAGGAGTCAAAATTGCGTTCCAAGTAAGTTTTAGCAGACTGCGAGCGAGACCCAATAGCAAAGACCTGGTATTCGAAGTAGTTCCCACTTTGGCAATTGTAGTAGAGGTGTGCTCCTGATTCATTCAAAAGACTGACACTACCTGCAAATAATAATATACTGCACTTGTACAAATACTGTAGAAAATACAGGGAATCTATGGAGCCACACACAACTGCAGGTAATCCAGGGAGCTAAAATGAGTTTGCAGTTGATAAAACAGACGTTTGTAGAGACTGCAGAAAGTATATGAGCATAAAGACTGTTTAAAATCCTTGCTAAGGCTGAATACTATGAACATTAAATTCAATTGACTAGTGCCAAACAACACATACGACTAACCGAAACTCGCTGAAAAAGGATTTTCAAAACAAAGAAGGTAACATAAAAGGCTAAAGAAAAAACACAACCAAACAGAATTGAAGTACCAAAGTAAAAGACACCAACAACTAGAGTTGAGTTGCATCACACTACAGAGTGGAAGCAACTGTAACCAAGACAAAAGGTAAAAGAACCACAGTGCAAATATTCAAATTAACCTACTTCAAGTTAAAACTTGATACTTGTTCAAATAGATGAGATATCCGCACCGCCGTTCATGACCTCATCACCAAACAAGCCTTCATTCTCCCGTTCTTTCAATATTTGAGCTTGCATTTTTTCATATGCAATTCGCAGTACAGGTTGGAGTTTTTCAAGGTTAGTGTTCAAAATTCTTTCTTGCTCCTTTCGCTTATAGGCCTTTTGCTTACTCTTTTGAGTCTCTTCTTTCAATTTCTGAGATTTTTCTCGCAATTCAAAATCTTTTTTAAACATTTGTTCCCTCCATTCCATATTTTGTTGATTGATGGCATGTTGTTTTTCAAGAGTACTTTTATAACTACTCAGCATATCAACTACATTTTTTTGATCATGCATTTTCTGGACATTCTCTTTAGCTTTCTTCCTTCCAGGACCTCGATCAACCCCATCAACATCTAGATATTCTTCTTCATTGTTAGGTACAGATGCAGTTCCGGTGTCAACTGAGTCACCATCAAGTACCTTCGATTTCTTTGAAGAATTAGCTAAGGTGAGTTATTGAGAACACCATTTTGGGTTGGCTTTCATTATTTACCAACAATGTTCATACTTGAATGGTCCTTTATCATTTCCCTCAAACAAAAACTTAGCTTCCGTTACCTACACATTACATAAAATACAATGGGAAACGATGGCGAAATGAAGCTAATAAAAACATATTGAATAAAAAAATTATTATACGCAAATCTTACTATGTCCTGCAATTTGTTTCCACTTGGGGGATGCCTCTCCAACATTTCGTAGATACCATGGAACTTGCACACTTGTGTTTGTATCCCTTTCCAGTGACATTTTAAGGCGTTCCACCCCCGACCATCGGGATTCACCATGTTGTCTCTCCAAACACCCCAAATGCGATTCCACATTCTATCAGAGGGCTGATCTCTTCCGGTTATTGCATCTTGGGTTACATACAACCACGCCTTTGTTAGAGCAACATCCTCCTTCATTGTCCAAGTAACACGGGAATTGGAATGTTGGTTTGGTTGAGGAGCTTTAGTGTTTTTTGTAACTTTCTTTCTGGGTTTCTTTTGAGAATTAGGAGTTTCAGTATTCACCGTAGTTACCGAAGCATCAGAATTTTGAGAATCATAAGGAAAAAATGGAGAAGTTCTCATAAAACCCTGATAAGGTAATCTAGTTCCATAAAATTGCTGAGCAGGGTAAGGAGCATCAACTCTATGCAAAGCGAAGTTCGGATGTGTTGGTGGACATAGGCTAAAGTGGTTTGATTGTAAAAACCCATGATAATTTTGAGCTTTTACACTGGGTGTTGAAGAGGAGTTATGGTTTTTGGTAACACCATTATTGTTCACTCCATTAGTTTGAGTGCTGGATAGGTCAGAGTGTCTGGCATCATCATCAGATGTTGAATTCATGAACAACCGTGTTTATCACCTATCCATACAAGCAAGCCAAATATTAATGAGTTTAGCACAAGTAAATACATCATACAAGTTACTGAACATTGATCAAACAACTAGTATGCATTCTTTGAACCTAAATAGTGTGATGGAAGTACAATAATCATTATGTATACCAAATGGATATAAATCTCTGAATCTTCCTAAATATTGAAGATTGGGCTCAACAAGATAAAATTTAACTAAGCAGGAATCAAAAGAAGAAACTAAAATCAAAAGATTTTACCGTAATAGTTGATAACAGTGATGATCAATCCTCTATCTGAACCAATATTTTTGTTCCAATCTATCTCAATCTCAAACACCTAAAGGATTTGGAAAAGTGAGAATAGGAAGAGGTACCGATCTGTAGATTTATATCAATCTAATTTTCTCTGGAGGGAAATTTCTTGGAGGGAAATCTGTTGGAGGGAAATTTCCCCCTGGTTTTTATCTAACCTAAAAATTGTTCATATTTCGAGGGGAATTTGTCTCCAATTCTTTTTTTTTTTTGATAATGAAATTTTATTTAACACGTATGAAAAATCAGAGTAGCAAGACATTGGCATTGGAGATGAAACTTTTGGTAAAAAAGTCTTATTATTGTTTTTCTTAGCCACATAGGAATGACCCATAAAAAAAAGTCTTAATATCACCTCCACATAGGATGACCTCCACCCCTAGCATTGGAGATGCTCTTATGGTAAAGGATTTTCGTTCAGAGTTCCCAAAGTAGATAGTGAATTTCTCAAATCCACTTTTATATCTTAGAAATGATTTTTTTTTGGTTCTATAGAATTTAATAAACCACTTATGTGAAAACAGTATATCTTATATCTGATTTCCTTGAATAGACATCCCCAGTATTAGAATGATGGTAAATTTTTTTGTTTCTTGTTCCAGTCTCATATAACACTTGATTGTAGGTTGAGATTCTAAACATGTGGGTATTTGAGTCTCACGTACCCCACATGCTTAGCATATCAGCCCTATAATCATGTGTTAATGTTAGGTAATAGTATGCTACGCAGAACCGAGAAAAATCGTCATCCTACCAATGAGGATCTGTGATTAGTCGGTGTTCATTCATTTCAACCCTCTTCCCTTGATGTCTGAAATTGCACACGTACATGGCTCTGTATGCTTTGGTTGCATGATGCCATTCTTTAATCGTGCAAATAATAACATGGGGACCCGCTTTGCTGCTTAAGCGAAAATGTTTTTGCTGCCTGTAATGACCCAACAGCTTAACACAAACTTGACAATCTGATATATTCGTACATTTTCAATTCCTATTATTAAAGAATTTACTCCTTTTTTCTAATTAGTGAGTGTGGTGATGATACTATTGTGGACTAGAGTTTCTGATTGGGCTCTTCACCCTAATTTGATGACAAACCCTTGGCTGTCCGAGCACTATTGATCTCTTTCCTTTTTTCTCGGTTTTTAATGATATAGCAATAGATTTAGTTTTTATCATTATGTTTTTTGAATTATTCAGCATTTCACCCATTACCAATTCAGGAAGATTGACATAGGTTCTTCTTGAGATAATGGATTGGGTTGCTATATCTAATTTGTGGCCATTCTGATTCATGGCCTTTCAGTACCATGTTATCCGGGAAACTCCACATACATCTGAAATTATTCTGGAAACTCCACTTGCATCATGAAACCTCAAATCAGGGTTGTGTTTTGTTTTTGCAACTTAAAATTACTTTGCCATGTTTCAGGGTTGTTGGTTAAACACTTGCAACAGAAGCGAGGCCCTGAGGGCGACATTCCGGACACTCACCAGAAGCTGTTCAGGAAGCACGTAGTCATTTGTTGTTGTTTTTTTGTTTTTTTTTGAAATGTGATTCTCTATATTCCCTATATGAACTATGCCTAGTATTTAAGTTTTGTGTTGGGTGAGAGTTGTACGTTTGAAAAGTTGCTAATGACAAAAGTAGACGGTAGACAATTTGAACAGTAATTTTGTGAAAAATGTTGCAAATGTAAGTTTTTTTGTTTTTGTTCTCTGAAGTGGTCAAGGAAGGAATACACAAATTTTCTTTTCTCACCTCACAATAAGGTTAGGTCAAGGTGAAAGCTGAAAAGACCGGATTGTCTCACATGTTTAAGTTTTGATGTTAAATTTTTTACTATCAGCGATTGGTCGGGAGAATTAGAATCCTAGGAATTCAATTATGGGTAATGATTCCCAGGAATTTGATTCCAATCTAAAAAATTAATGTTCGATTAAGGTAATTCAGTTATCTTTGTTATTACGCCGGAATTCAATTCCATTGCATCATTGGACCAAAGCAATGGAAATCTACCATTTTGGAGGGATATGGATTTTTAGGAATTGAAATTCCCAATTACATAAAGTTCATTTGCCCCGTTCGGATCAAGAAATTGGATTTCTAGGATTTTCATTCTCCCAACCGAACGAGCTCTCATTGTATAACTGTCAGGTTTATCCATGTAATTAATTAATGTAATCTTTTGAAGCTCTGTAAATCGGCGATAAAATCGGAGTCATTGATGCTCTTTCTCTAAGTTTCTATCTGCTACTAACTCTTAATCTTTTTTGTGGAACTCCCGTCCATGAATGTTATAAACGCCCCTCCATGGGTCATTCACAAATACCGTTAATAAGGGTGCACAGGAACCGAGCCGGACCGAACCGGAACCGGTGGAACCGTACCTGATTTTGGACCGAACCGAGGTACAAGGTACAGGTACCGGTCCAAAAAATAGGAACCGAGGTCTCGGGGTACAGGTACACGGTCCAATACAAGTACCGTGCCGTACCGGACCGAAAGTCCCGAATAATAAAAACCGTTAGATTTGGGGAATAAGGGATCAGTATTAGCCGTTAGATTAAAGGGGTATATAAACTAACATAATAGGGTTAGGATTTCAGTTTCCTTTCTTTCCTTTTTTTCTCGTCTCCTCTCTCTGAGAAGAGAGAATTACCCCTCTGCTTCCCCATCTCTTCGGAAAACGGTATGTAAATTGTTGCTTTCTTTTAGTTATTGAACTTTTCTTGCGTATGAAGATCACATAAGTACAGTTTTTTGGTCTCAAATCAATTGAATTTTTATGCTTTGGGAGTTCCAATTTTAGGTTTTTATTTTTGATTTGTGGATCTTGAATGTGTTGATTGTGAGATGGATGATGGTGGGAATTGTTGTGAATGATTTGGTAGTGATTCTATTAATGGGGGCGATGATGATGTTATAGTGAAGATTGTAATTGAATTTTATCATGTTCAGAGATGAGAGGTGGTGGTGTTTGCTGTTGAAATGAAGAGATGGGGTTCGAATGTTGGTGGTGTTCGATGGGGTTGCTGATGATTTCCGATAATAATTGATGTTCTTGAGTTGCAAGGGAATGGTGTTTGCTGTAGAGAAGTTAATGGCTTTGATGGGCACATCGTATTTTCTTTCTTTTATGTGGTCTCGGTATAGATTTATCTGATTAATCTGTTCCTTCTTTTATATGCAGAAAGGATGATTTCATGCGGTAGGCAATGTGGAAAATGTACGGCGAAACATGCTAAGAAAGGTACAGAGTAGATAGTGAAAAACTCTTATGTCAACAAGTGAAGCTGGCATCATTGACCATGTATAGCCTGTTTAATTGCAATCATCCTCCATATTGAGTACAAGGGAAGCTGTCATATTGAGTTTGCAACTGAAGAAGCTACAAAGAAGGTAGACTTCTCAGTTTGTGCTCCGTAATTTGTTGAAAGTTCTGTGTTAGCTTTTACTCTATGAATAATTTATCATTGCAGGCATTGGAGTTGGATGGCCAAAACTTGTGTAACATGGAAATTGTAATTGACCGTTATGGAACCGAAACCACTGGAGCATCAAAAACACTTATTGCCAAGCACCTATCTTTGTCCATTACTAAATCAGATGTGTGCGTATATATCCTATTTTTACTTTTTAATCTTCTCCACATTTCATTGTCTCAACACTCTTTTTTCGTTGCTGTTGTAGGATCAAGTTCTTTAAAGGGGCTGGGAAAATTATCGATGTGCGTTTCTCTTCACTTGATAATGGAAAATTCAGTGGACATTTCCATATTGAGTTTGCAACTGAAGAAGGTGCGGAGAAGGTAACCTCCCCAGCTTATCACTTCCAAGCTCCAATTCCAACAGTCTCAGAAACCAAGCTCAACTTCGAAAGTCAATGGCAGCAACACCACTGATACGTCACCCTCTTCATCAACGATGAGCAGAAGCATCATCAGTTCAACACACTAGTCATTATAGCAATTGCACAATTGCACAACTGCACTAGCATATGACTTGTTATTGTACCACAGTTTAGGAAGTTAATTACTACTCAAACTGCAGTTATAGTTTGTTTGCGAACACCACACCTCTCTGAAGTTAATTAGTACCGTATCTGGTACCGTACGTGTACCGAATGGTACCGGAACCGAGGTACAAGGTACAGGTACCGGTCCAAAATTTTGGAACCGAGGCTAAGGAGGTACAGGTACTCGGCCTCGGCAAGAACCGAGCCGAACCGTACCGTGTGCACCCTTAACCGTTAAGCATCTTTACTAATACCCCTAATGGCGTAATTGAAATTTTAGATAAAACATAAATCGTATAATTCCTCTTTTAACCCTCAACCATCGTCCATTCTTCTTTACTTCAAAAATCTAAGAAAAATGTTTCATCTCTCCCACCACCACCATCTGCAATTCTGCATAGCTCCCACCACCATTCCATTTCAATCGCCGCCATCATAACCAGCACCACCAACTCCGTCACCTCCGCCACCATAACCAGCAGATCTGTTACATTTTATATGTATGATTTCAACTTTTATCAATTGTTCTTCATCTTCTTAAATATATTTTCACCTGATTCAACTACAAAACTCAAATCTAGTAATGAAGCAAAGAGAAATTAATCACCATAACCCAATCACGAGCATCAGAAAAGTTGGATTCACTTCGATTTTCAACTGAAGTGTGAATTATTCCATTTTCTAACCCTAATTTTGGATTTCATTTTTCTTCAGATTGATGATTGATTCAGGTAATTAATCATATTATTTTGCTTGAAATCGTTATTCTCATCTGTATTGACTCATAAAAGTAGAAAATAATGGGGTTTTTTTTTGCTTGATTTTTATTGTGGTTGTGGTGGTAGGGAAGTCACATTTTTTGTGTTGGTGGTGTTGTAATGTGATTTTTGGTGGTGGTGGTGGTGGTGAGGTTGGAATGATGAACTGACAGTACAATAATGGTGGTTTGATTACAAATTTTGGGTGTTTCTCATTTTATTGAATTTTGTTGTGCGTCTTTTAGAACAAAGTATTGGGATATCAACAATGCATATACAAGTATTGGTAGAACTGATTTCGGTGCTTCTAATCTATCACTACCGTTTGGTGAGTGTAGATTTGATTCAAATGATGCTGCTTTAACAACTGATTGTACAGCTCATTCTTTGGTTTATGATATTTCTTATAATTCAAATTAATACTTGGTGTATCTAGTTATACTTTTAGTATTTGGTTATCATCTTAGAATTCAATATCAGTTTTCTATTTGCTGCATAAGTGTGAAATACTTTAGATGCTCCTCGGACTCTTGACAACTTAGGAAATGGTTTAGTGAGTGACAATTAGTCCCATTAGGTTATAGCTTTCTAAATCTTCCCAGACAACATATCTGTTTCACATTCCTATCGACAACTAATGCATTCTTGAAGTGAACTGGCAGGCCTCTTCTGAGAATGCCTACGTTCTGGCTGGTCATGACATCAAGTGGATTCCTAGGCCTTGCTATCAGCTTCACATCGATGTGGTTTCTGCACCAAACAGGGGCTACAACTTACAGGTACTACTCTTACAAATGATGGCTCTAGAAAATACCTAGAACTGTGAACTTGTTTATGTTTAACTTAGTAACAAATTGATAATAATGTCCACGGCATCCTACTAGAGTGAAAGGGAGCGAATGGGTGGTTTTATTTTGAATGAGATTCCTTGCATGACTTTGTTTTAGGAAAATAAACAAATTCAGTAGGTTAAATAAGGTCCCCATGCATTTCGTTAAATTTGTTAGTGACCCAACCCATAGTCTTGTCTTCAAAAGTCATTAGTACTTGACCCCAACAGTAGTAAGTCTATTTCTTTAATAATGAAAAAAAATTGACCTGGTGCTCAATCAATAAAACATTCTGTAGAAATTCATAATTATTGTTGTGAAAACAAGTTAGAGAAATAATTGTTGTTAAAGTTGCGCGATACACTCATAATAGTTCAATTTTTTGATGATTCTTAATATTCTGGCAAAATTGTTTCTGGTTCTTGATTTGGCAGCCTTGTCGGATCACTGAATAAGGTTCCTCTCTCCGTCGCGGGAATCCTTCTGTTCCACGTTCCTACTAGTTTACAGAACTTTACCAGCATCCTTTTTGGTAGGTTCCATCAATATACAAGCATTGATTTATCTTGTATTTTTCAGTGCATCAGTAATGTAGTAAACAAATTTGGCTTGTCTACTTGCACTCACAAGATATTGTTGGACATTGTTTTCCAGGTCTTTTAGCAGGTGTGTTCTCTGCCAGAACCAAAATGAAGGAAAAATCCTAGTCCTGAGTATGTTGTTGCAATAGTCTTACGATGAAGGCATGAAGTAACTCTATGTAGTTTGCTCCATTTTCGTTCTTGGACTATATTTTTTGGGGACAACTTGAGAAAGTTGCTTTCACTTTCACATTTGGAGGCAACTTGAGAAAGTTGCTTTCGCATTTGGAGGCAACTTGAGCTAGTTGACTCCAGATTCAGAGGAAACTTGAGCCAGTTGATTCCAGTTTTTCCATTTTTTTAAGAAGCTTGTTCGGGTGTTGTTCTTGCTACTACCAAGACTAACAAACAGAAGAACCATTCAAGTTTGGTACACAAAACTGTTGTGAGATTTATGTTTCTGATCCTCTGTGTACATCTACTTGCTTGTTCTAAATTTATTTTTCTTTTTCAATCTTGATACTGCAGGTTCCTGGTTTTCAAATTTGGCAACAACTTATCCAAGTTGCTTCCACTACTGGAGACAACTTAGTTGCTTCAGTTACCGGAGACAACTTATGCTAGTTGCTTCCATTACTGGAGATAACTTCTGCTAGTTGCTCCAGATTTTGGGAACAACTTCACCAAGTTGATTCCATTACTAGAGAGAGCTTGTTCTAGTTGCTTCCCATCTCCTTTTAGCTTTTTGTACCTGCAATCATACAACAGTATTGCATCTGCAATCATACAACAGTATTGCATCTGCAATCACATGAAAATAATATTTTATCTATTAAACCATTAGTCATTCGTGCTAAAATTTATGTTTACATCCAACTATTTAGTCATTCACGTTAAAATCTATTCAGTAATATTATAACCAACACTAACAATTATATCTGTAAATTTACAATCTATCTGTCATCCAAACTCATATCTTTTTCTTTCTGAAGCTTCAACCGTCTATTGTATTCAAGACGCGGAACACCGTCTTGATCCATTTCTAGTTTACTTTATAGCAACACCTTTTTCGTGACTCACTTCCATTAGACGGCTGCAACTCAGCATCTTTATATACAAACACACGTCTTCATAACGGCTATAGCTGTTATGTTTTAAACAAAACAAGAGTTAGTATATACAATCATTTTGCTTAGCAAAATTTATCGTAGGAAATTGAGATAAACTAGTGCAAGTTGCTTTTAATTATGGGAGAAACTAGTAGAAGTTGTTTCCACATCTTGATCTAGAATGCAATGACAACTAGCAGTGTTTTGAATAACAATAACACAGTCACGTACTCTTAGAAACAATGTAATTGCAAATATCTTTCACATTTGTTTTATGTTTTGTTGATGACAAATTTCAAAAACATGCCAAAGTAGCCAAAGCAACCTAATTCACGGCATCGCTATGCAAACCACAGCTTGGTCAGTATGCTGTTTTTTCATACCTTTTTCGACGGAAAGATTATCGACATATTTGGTTGCTTTGCCCTTTGCTTCCGGTGATTTCCCTGTAAACAATAGAATAGTTAGTGTCGAATGACATTTTCTAAATCACAAGTGGTATTCAAAAATGGAGTTAACTAGTTCAAGTTGTCTCCATACATGGGAGCAACTAGTACAAGTTCTCTCCAAAAATGGAGGCAACTTTCTCAATTTGCCTCCAGAAGTGGAGCCAACTAGCATAAGTTGTCTCCATATATGGGATATGCTAGCACAACTTTCAAAAATTTACGTGATAACAAATAATGAAAGAGAGATAATTGACAAGGTATGCCATGTCCATGCATATCTAACGTATGCACAATTTTTGATTATGTCGACCCATAATGTGAAGATATGTTGATCTGTTATAGTATATGGGCAACATATGAAGAAATCCATTAATGCTTCAAGTTGAATTTTCTTACTGGCAACATGGGTACACTACGAGCCTAGCATAATGTAATGTTACGGCAAACACAGAAAACAAAATTAGCTATCTCTCAAAAGTAACACTTCTAATCATACACATAACTATTGAGATGACCTGAAGTTTCAAAACTACAAATAAACTAGAAACAAATTAATACTACTAATCCGGCAGTTCATAATCTTTCAAATAATAATAGTTCAGTAACAAATGTTGGTGTTTCTGCTGTTGCTGACACTGATTTTCATTTGAAGATTCAGTTTTATACTTTTAAATAGCTTGAATGAAACATGTGAAAAATAAACAAATATTATGCATCTAGAACATACAAAACAACAATAAATAGTGGTCAGCCATATAGATCATAAAAGGAAAATCAAGAACAAACGAAAATCAAGAACAAACTCAATACAAGTTTTCACCAACATCGAATGTGGTTAGCATACTGAAAATACAACAAAAAATATCATTAATTTCAATACATAATTTACAATAACATTGAATCAACATCAAGACATAAAAAAAACGACAATGATACCTCTTTCAGAGATGAATCGTCAATCTCGAGTTCAACTGATTGTTGATTAAAGCAGAAAGAAAACACCAAATTCAAATTAAAAACATATCTTCAAACCAAAATGAACAAACTGAAATTAGTATTTATCTTCACCGAATCGAACATGCAGAAGTTAAATATCTCTAAGATTCTTCTAATCAAAACCAAATCTAAATTCCTAGAACCAAAAAATCATTTCCGGAGTTACGAATTTCGTTTTTCAGAGAAGAAGAATATTACGAAGAATATGAACAATTTATGATGTTGTTTCATAAATTCAACCATAAATTGTTTCCTAATTCAACTCTAACCTGAACAAATCAAAATGTAAACTAATTGAAAGAGAAATTCGTTTTTACCTTCGATTTTGTATCTTCAATCGAAAATTGACAGTAAAGCGGAGATTAAACCTAGTTTCGATTAAATTTTTGATTTTATCTGATCTTTTATGTGTCAATCAATCTTGTAAATCTCTCCGATCTATCAACAATAAATCCTAAATCTGATTTTTAAGATTTTCTTTCGAAAATTTCAATTGTTTTCTGGGTGATTTTGGAAGGTTTCTAGGGAGAGAAAGAGAGAGAGACGGGAGAAAACGAGAAATGAAATAATACGGAGAGATTGAGGGTATAAATTAAGTTAGAAAGGGTATGTTTTAAGGGGTAAGATACTAGGGGTATATAGATAACGGTCCGCGAGTTATAACCCCAAAGATGTCACTAACCATCCACAAAAAATCCGTCGAAACAAAAGGAACACAAAAATCTCAAAAAACAATCATCAAAAAATTCGATGAAACCTCATAGAATTTGACGAAACCAATTTTTGGTTTCATCATAAAATTTGATGAAACCAATTTTGAAATTTGAGGTTTTTGTATCAATTTTTTATAATTTGGGATTTTTGTATCAATTTGTTTATGATGGAGTTTTAATGAATCCCAACATTTAAGTGGGGTTTTTGTACCACAAGTTTGGTCACCTTAGGTTTATATGACTAATTTTGTATAGATAATGTTCCTTTTTTTCTGCTTTCTCTTTGCCTTTTATTTAGCATTTTCTAGTTTAAATCCATCAAATCTGGTTCCTCTTCTTTTTGGGAGTTTTGTAGGGGTACTGAACTTTTTCGATTTCTTTTAACTTCTGTTTTTTTAAACCAATTCCTTTAAATCTTTGCTTTTGTTAAACTCAATTTGCTTCTGTTTCTTCTTTTCTATCCTGATTTAAAGCCTTCTGTTAACTCTAGGTTTTTATTTTAGTTAGTTCTGTAACTCGATTTTTCATTTGTTTAAGTTTTATCTCAGTTTCTCCTATACAATTTATTATCCTCCCTTATCAATATGAACCACTCAATTTAATTATCATTAATTATCATCATTCTATTAATTTCCTTGTGTTGTAGGGAAATTGTGTTGGGAGCTTTTGCTCAGTGGAGACCGATTCAGGTCAGTTGCTCAAATCAGAGAAAGAGCATTAATAGTCGATTCGTCCGATTCAACTCCAGTGACGTATTGGCTATTTCCTCAAGTAAGGGACCTCTTACCACACTACAAGACAATGATACTAAGACATAATATGTGTTAGTTGGGATATTGAGGTGGAAAAAAGTGGTAGCAAACTAAAAGAAATAATCATTATGTCTGGAGAAAAAAGAGAGGATCACATGTCAGTAGAAAAGTTTTCAATCAAATATTTGGATGTATCAGAAATTCTTCACAAGTGGCAAAATATAGCAGACACCACAGTTATTGAATAACATGCAAACATATAAAACTTGCTTATCTGGAGGAGGATGTCAACTCAATTAGAAACTTGGCCGTTTTTTCTTAAATAATCCACAAGTGTCAACTCAAAAGTGGATTATCAGCACTATTTACATGCAATGGTGGAAGATATAAATTCTGCAACATTATTTCTTCTAAAGTACCACACTCTCAGTTGAAAAATTACTCTCAGAACAAAAATCTTCAACTTTCTTTCAAAAAGCCTCAAACCTTTTCCTTTCAATCATCTTCAAAATACAATGTCTGATATCCCAACAAACGACTATATTGTTCATCTTTCAGTTGATCCACAAATTTTCAATATTCGATTTACTCAAGCAAGGGACTTCGCTTCTGCTATTTTCTCAAATCCAAAAAGAGTTCATGGTAAATTTCTAAGCATGTGTCTCTATAATGGTGATGAAAATATTCATGATGTTGGATATATGTACTGAATTTGCAGTAAGAAGTGATCTAGTAGAGAAAGGATATGTAGCAAGAAAAGTTGCATAAAAGGTGGGATATGTTCTATCTTTATCAGGTCCTCTAAGTAAGAAAGGTGATTACACAGCGGATGTCTTAGTTAACTTCTTAAAAGCTTTCTTCCATCAGATCAATATAATCATGAGAATCTTCTATGTTTGTATTCCTCACAGTACTTGTACAGATTGTTGGTATGTTGATCACATTGGAAGTAAATGTGAAGCTAGAATATGGAGTATAGAAGACACTTCCCAAGAATCTTCATCAATGAAGAAGAAGAAGAAACGAGAGTTCTGCCAGAAGGGAAAGACATAAATATGGAGTCTTTGGTCGAAGCAACAACAACTTTAAGGATCTACGAAAGTCAGTTAGACAGAGTGATCACATGGCTAGAGGAACCAAAAGAAGGAGAATATCCGTGGAAGAAGAAAGTACTGAAGATATGAATACTGACAAACAAAAGAATAAGGAAGAAGAAAATAATATCAATAGGGAAAGGAGAATCATAACTGCAGAGGATTTGGGGAAAGCTATAAAAGGAAAGTTACATGTTATTAGTAATTCTTACAATGAAGAAGAAACAGAAAAGAAGCAGACTTATCTTAACAAAGCAAAACAAATGGAGATGACTAAGGGAAAAAAAAAAGTATGATTAACCTTTTGTTCTAAGGTTTTGTTCCTAAAGACATTTTGTACCCCGTCTACAATCTCATCACTTAAGTTATTCCAATGATGCTGGTAAAAGCCTGGGGGAAACCATCAGGTGCTCCCCTAGAGTTCATAGAAAATAAGGCCTCTTTAATTTCTTCTCTGTCTGGAATAAAACACAGCTTAAGATTTTCCTCTTGACTGATTTTATTATCTAGACTATAATGCTGTTAAAAATATGATCAATACTATTGTTGCTAGTTTGGGCTATTTCTTTAAAGTGTTAGTTATTATGTCAGTTACTTATTTTTGCCCTTCTATCCACAATCCTTTACTATCTCTAATAGTATAGATAATGTTAATTCTCTTTCTTTCTGAAGCATTCTGATGAATTTTTTTTTGCGTTATGATCGATTTGTCCTTAACATGTTGGCTTCAATATATTTTTTCTATTTCATACCAAGAACTAAGTTCATTGTAGGTATTCTATTCTATTTTTGTGTCTACATTATAGGGTTTACTATTTCCAGTGTCAATTTCAGCGATTATATTTTGATAAATTTTACTTTCTTCTATAAATTTTATTATAGTGTCATTACAAGTTTTATGTTCTATCCAACATCTCATGTACCTATAAGGTCTATTTCCTTTTTCACTATTAGGTCTAGTTTCTAGCATGATTGGGGCATGATCTGAAGCAATTCTAGTTAAATGTTTAGTACATCATTTTGGAAGCCATTCAAGCCATTTATGATTAACTATAACACGATCTATTGTTTCATGTATGTGTTGGTCTCCTGTTCTCTTGTTAGTCCAAGTAAATGGCAATCCAGTAAAGTTCCTAAGCTTTGCATACAAATATATACATAAGATAAACTACTTGTAGATGTTTCATTTCCTCCTTCCTTTTCATCCTTATGAAGAATAAAGTTCATGTCACCTATTATAGACCAGGGTATTTGTTGATCACTAAAATTACTAATAAATTCCCATTGGTTAGTCCTCAAATTACTATTCGAATCACCATATATAAAGGA
The DNA here is from genome assembly GCF_003573695.1 of Papaver somniferum. Lineage (NCBI taxonomy): Eukaryota > Viridiplantae > Streptophyta > Magnoliopsida > Ranunculales > Papaveraceae > Papaver > Papaver somniferum. The sequence continues at coordinate 57,663,627 of NC_039368.1, read as the reverse complement.
AATATTACAACTCATGTTATCTTTAATGATATGGAAATTAAAGACATTATCCTTAAAAGAGATAAGGTTAGCTGATACTCCCTGGAACCAAGCAATGGCAAAGCTTCCAGATCTACCAATTCATGGATAAATGAACCAGTCTTTAGCCTGAAGTTTATGTAACACCTTTTCTACCATATTATTTTGGATTTTTTGTTTCATATAAAAATATCATGTCTTAATTATGTGTTTTAATCATATGCTTAAGATGATCTTGCTTTAGTTTTGATCTAATTCCTAGCAAATTCCAAGATAAAATCTTAAAGTCATGCCCAATATTGTTTTCTTCCATCACAACATGAAAACAAGCATTCTTGTAGTTAAATGGAGTTATGCTACAGGTGATAATGTCAAGAAACAAGACTATATAACTAATACTTGATATAAGCTATTGTTTGAAATAATTATTTTCAACATTGGTAAAACTTAACATGATATGAAGATAACATAATAGTATACAAGCATATAAAAGTATCATGAATTGGTTGGTTTTAAAAATTAAATGCTCAAATATTTCAGGATTTAAATAAAAGTGTTTGTTTGCCCATACCTCCAAGTGCTCCTCTGGAAATTGTGAAGAATTTCCTTGCTCATTGAAGACCTCCTCAGTAGTTGCTCTTTGTGTATTTTCATTTTCCTCAAGTTGAACCAAGATCCATTCCAGTGGGTTTGTTTTTCCCATATAAACCAATTCATCAATCTCTTCATTATTCATAATAGTATTTATAGTCACTCTTATTAAATCATTTCTCTTTCTCCCGTTCTCCATTTCAGAATCATCCTTTAGAATTTTTCAGCTACTTCGACTGGGATGCATTCTTTTTATTGCTCAATCATGTACCAATCATTCAATATGTCCTGGTTTAGTTGCTCTCTTTCCTCATCAATAACAATGTTTATGTTTCTTGATGTACTTTCATTACCTTAATACCTAAGAACAAAACCCTCAAGACTTCTAATGATTCTAGACCTATTAGTCTTAGCAATGCTCTCTACAAAATAGTTGCTAGAATAATATCCAATATAATTAAACCTTTACTAGATAATTTAATTTCGCAAAATCAGTCTGCTTTCATACCAAAAAGACAAATAACTGATAATATTATATTAGCTTATGAAATTCTGCATACAATGAAAACTAGTAAAACAAAAAGTGGTCATATGGCTCTTAAGTTAGATCTATCTAAGGCCTTTGATAGACTAGAATGAGATTTTATTATTAAAATGTTAGAACTATTAATTTTTTTTGTTGATTTCTGCAACTCAAGTTATGCTTGTATTTCATCTGTATCTTATGTTGTTCTTGTGAATGGAATTCCTGGAGAAACTTACTATCCTACTAGAGAAATTGGGCAGGGGCATCCTTTATCCCCTACGATCTTCATTATTTGCATTGAAGCTTTATCTAAATTGTTATTGCATGCTGGGAGATATTTCTGGTGTTAAAGTTACCAAGAACAGTCCCTCTGTTTCACATCTATTTCTTGCTGATGACTCTTTTCTCTTTACTTCAACAACCATAGCAAGCTAAGAATCTTCTTAAATACTTAAAAAAAAAGTTGTGAATCCCCAGGACAACTTATATTAACTACCAAAAATTAGGTATATACTTTAGCAAAAAAGTTGAGAATAAACACTTCAAATTACTAGATAAAATTCTTAAAGTAAGTAGAATCACTAAAACTGATACTTATCTAGGTAACCCTTTGTTTTTCAATAGAACCATAACTTTTAACTATCAAAACATGCTAGATAAAGTTTATAGCATAGTCCAAGGATGGAAATCCAAACTTCTTTCACAAGCAGGGAGAACTACCTTAATTAGTTCAGTTACTAGTGTTATGCCAATATATCAAATGATATGCTTCTCCTTACCAAATAAGACTTTAGATAGGCTTAATGCGCTGCAACGAGACTTTTGGTGGAAAGAAAAACGAGAAAAACAAAGGAATTTATATAAAAGTTTGGGATTCAATTTGTATTAGTAAAGAATATGGAAGACTGGGTCTTAAAAACCTCATAAGTTTAATCTAGCTCTGTTAACTAGGCTAGCTTGGAGATTACTAGAAAATCCAAACAAACTTTGGAGTATTATCCTAAATGTAAGTACTTTCCTAAAACTGACCCCTTAAACCATAAAAAGAAGGCAATTAGATCTTGGGTTTGGACAAATATTTGCAAAGGCTTAGAGGTTTAAAGGAGAATCATAGTTGGTAAATAGGTAATGGTGAAAATATCAAACTATGGAATGATAGATGGATACCAAATGGAGGACTACCTAAGTCTAGAGGAAACAATATTAATTCACAATTCAATAGAGTTGCTGATATCATAGATAACAATGGTTCTTGGAATCTTAATCTTATTGAACATTTGTTTGATAAAAATACAATAAAATCCATAAAGCTCCTTTCTAGCACTGATGGTAAAGACAACATAAAATGGTTAGACCCAAAATGGTTGTGTTTCTGAAAAATCAACTTACAACTATATTGCCAATAAAAACAATAGTCAGGAAAAATTTAATTGGAAATCAATCTGGTATCTTAATGTTATGCCTAGAGTTAAAATTTTCCTTTGGAAAACTCTTAGTGATTGTCTGCCAGTTAGAGAAATCCTTGGTAGACATATTCCTATTAATACTACCTGTCCTCTCTGTGATAATTCTACAACTGAAAGTATAGACCACTTGTTCACGAAATGCATTTTTTCTGAAGCTATTTGGAGAGGCTTATCTCTCACTATAGTTTTTTATAAAGCTGCTAACATGAGTTATAAAGATTGGTGTGTTCAATGGCTAGGAAATAAGGAAAATAGAGATCACTTTGCATTTGTTCTTTGGCATGTTTGTAAATATAGATGTGGAGTTGTATGTCATAAATTAAACCATGCCCTGAGAAAATGATAATCTGATGAAAAAAGATACGCTTGACCATGTTAATTGTAAAAATTCTTGTGAAATCAAGAAGAAGGAAAAAACAAATGTACCACCCAAACTGCAAAATGGAGATGAAAGAAAACAAGGGTAGATGCAACTACATCTTATTTGATGCTGCTTACCAAAACGAATCAGGAAATTTTGCTTATGGTATTATTTTTATGGACAATAAGGGGGATATTTGTGATTTTGCAGGTGGATCAGGCAGATGTTGTAGTTCCATTGAAGCCGAGGCAAGAGCCTGTAGAGAACCTACCAGATGGGCAAGAGGAAAGGGTCTAGACAACTTAGTATTTCTCAATGATAATCAAAGCATCATCAACAACATGGAGAACAAGTTTTTTGCTTTAGAGTGGAGAAGTAAAGCTTACATACTGAAAGCTTGGGAAGACAAGGAAATTTTTGCTAATGCTTCCTACTACTATATAAATAGAAACTATAATTTTCTTGTTAATAAACTAGCTAATACTTGATAAATTTGAGGGTATTGTAATAGACTCGAAAAACATGGATGATTAGAGTAGAGCTACATGGGTAGCAAAACTCAATGATTCTAACAATATTCTCTTTTTTGCTTAGCTTAATAAAATTTCCTTTTATCAAAAAAAAAGAAAAGAAAAGAAAAAAGGAAAAAGAAAGAAAGAAGCAAGACAATAATAGTTATCTTTTTGCTTTAGTCTAAAAAACCTCCTGAGCCTCACAACTATTGAAACCGCCACCCCCGCTGATTCTCTTATCAGACGTAGATGAGATGTTTAATAAACGATAAAATTGAATAAGGTCTCATGCAAGTTTGATTCCAAGTTGGAGGCATTCAAGGAACAATTTTTGAATTCTACTTGTATCTTTGTTAAGAAGAAAAGGGTAGTTTTTATCGACTTTCATGCATACACCCACCCCTTTCTGATGATCACACCCCCCTTTCTGATGATCACAGTAGGTGTACCCTAATGCAACAACAAATCTCTAATGAAAATTTATCTCATAACAATCAAACTTATGTTTACAATTTGTCAATTAACCTTCTCTAAAAACAAAATCAAATTATTGGTAAAGGTAAAATTAGATTCATGTTTGTGATCACATCACAATAATGAATGTATTTAGTTCATTTGTTCAATATTCAAAACTTTTATAAATATTTTCACAGGTCAAAACAAATCAGATTCAATCATTTAACATAGTATGATCAACCTAAGATGATGGTAGTGGGTTATTGAGGAAGCAGTGTGTATAGGGTTTACGGTTGAACGGGAATACTACGGAAAAGTAGTTTTTAAAGTGGGTTTTTGATACTCACGTAGAAGAAGGTTCCAAAGTGTAAATTCTTTTTACTTGGAGTGTTAATTAGGTATAGTGTGGATGGTAAATAGGTGAAACCTTAAAAAAGATAGTATGAATGGTGCACAAACACAATGCACCATTTGGGCACCATACTTTAGGAATTTGTAGAAGAAATCACAAAACCCATAAATTGTGATGCACATAAGTTATTTCATCGTTTTTTGTGATTAACAAATATGTGATGCAATTTGTGGCATTAACCATGCGATTTCGTAAGGAAAGAATGATCGGTGAAACAAACCATAATGTGCTAAACAAACCATAAAATCCCGCAACAAGTGTACGGAAAACCCGTTTGTTTCTTCAGTTGTTTTCGCATTCTTATGGTGTTACACAAATACAATCCTTTTTAATGTAAATTTTATTGAAATTTGCATTAGATTTTCATTAATCATATAAAAATGCAGTTACATTAAATGAATCTAAATAAGCTACATCTATTATACCAATGTAGTTAATCTTGTGTCTCGGGATGTCTCGGCTAGGTCCGAGACACCGAGATGCCGGTATTCCGACGAGATACCCGGCTTTAATTCCAGAATGCTTAGTTTTGAAAAATATATTAATATATAATAATAAATTAATGGATTATCTTTTACCGAGACACTTGTGTACTTACGTATTACTGTGTTAAACAAAACCACTTCTCTTTTAACGAATCCATCATAAAAACCACTTCAGCCCCATCTTCTTCCTCTCTTTTTTCCCTCTTCATCTTCTATGACCTTAATCGCACTCTCTCATTCACCGTAATAAAGAAGAATACTATAAGTCTATAAATTCAGTATTTTGGTAGTGAAATCACAATTCAAATTCAATCGGCTTAATCGATTTGGTCTTTTATTTTGTGTTTGTTCCAAACATCAACTTATAACTGGTTTCGTTTTTTAAAGGTAATTTGGGGTTGCTTATATGTTTTCTCTCAGTAATCATAAAATTGGATTTCTCAATTTCTAGTTTTTTGGTTAAATTGTTTGGGTTTGGTAGCGGGGTAATTGTAATGGACTGGGGAAAAGTTGTATCAGATTGAAATTTTAGGATTGGACAACTTGTATGTAATTGTTGGATATTTCATCTAATCTTATGTCAAAGTGATTGAAGTAGGTTAATTAAAGTTCGTATAGTTTACGGTAATTAAGTTCGACCCGGTACGAGAAACCCAAATTTCCGGCTATTTCCTATCAAATTGTGGCCGAGTCAACCGAGATTCAAGGTCGCATTCCGTCTCGGCAAAATCAAAGATTTAGATACCTTGAAAGCCGAAACTGGAATTCCCAGATGGACGAGATGATTGCATTGTATTATATTACTCATTTCCATGATCTCCAAATATAAATGCCGCCATGTTTGTTGGATACAACATACTAGAGTACTCACTGGTTTGAGTCTGAGATGGTGGTTGAGTAGCATCTATTATCCTCCTACATCACCTGGTTCTCTCTGAGTGTCCTCCATTAAATTTGGTGTATAATGACGACTTCTTTGACTGCTACCATCAGGGTTTAAACTCATGACATCATTACCTGTTCCCACATCAGCACGGCGTGAACCCATGCCATCCCAACTTGTTCCTATATCGGCATGATGTGAACCCGTGCCACCACGACTTAAACCCATGCCATCATAACTTGAATATGCAGGAGTAGCAGGCATTTTATACATCATGCTTGCCTTCTAGCTCTGCATCTTCTCCAAGTGAAATCTCTGGAATTTATCGAGTAGATACCTCATACTGTTCAACTTATTCTCATACTATTCCGGTCCATCATCCCGTAATATGGATAAGTATGATGCAAACCTTCAAAACTAATTGGAAGAATAATAATATCTTCTGAAGGAGATAAATTCTTGACATCCCAAGATAATTGAGGCATATTTGACCATGAACTAATTTAACTACTAGGATACCTATATGCTTCGCCTGTCGGTATTGGAGGTTGGGAAGGAAGATCACCAAGTGGCAACTTACCTAGTGCCGAAAAATCCATATTACCCAAGTTTTGATCTTGCATAAGAATATTTGGCTCGCAAATCCTTTGAACCAACTTGAGTAACCAGAGTCACCCTCAGGGATTTGAATCGAATCTTCAGCTTCTTCCCAAGATTCAAAGTTTTGTGCTCGCGTAATAATATTTGGCTCGTAAATATTTTGAACCAACTTGAGTAACCAGAGTCACCCTCAGGGATTTGTATAAAATCTTCAGTTTCTTCCCTAGATTCAGTGTTCCTTATCTCAACTCTATCCAATCATCTTGAGAAATTAGGAAGGTTGGAAATGAGTTGATTGCTTTTACCTTTCTGCCTTGTAGCTGAAAACAATGTCTTACTTCGTAGTACCAAATACCATGCCCAGTAACAAGACCCTAAAATGCAACCCGCTTACAGCTAAACTGTACCATTCTCTGACATAGTTCTTCATGGTACTCACTAAGAAAAATATACGGCACAGTTTTGATGTTTTCACTTGTTTTGCGCAGTTATTGTGTCCTCTGAGTTAAATGAGTATTTTTACCATCATTTATCTGACCACGAATCCAGTTAGTGACTTTGTACTGTTGATGGTGGTTTTTAGTTCAGAGCTAAAATTGTGAAACCCTGTATTTAATGAACCGTCATTCTGCAAAGAGACTGAGCCATTTAAAAATGATGAGTTCCCAGGACTCTTTACTTACATATGTATCGAGAAATTCAGTATATTTATATGAAATTTTTCCAGAATGGTGCGTGTAGCAACAATCCCAAATATTCTGTAAATTTTATCTTCCACATGCATTACTCACTAATGCACGACTTGTTGAGTATTTATTCTATGCTAAATTCCCCAGTCAAACTCTTAATGTTGGCATGACATGACAATTAATGCTCGCTCGCAGCAGAGTAGCATGAATTTCCCGAAGTGTCAGGATTAAGATATGCATGGAAGTAATCAGTTAGAGGCACGCAAAATTATGCTGCCCTCTGAAATATAATTAGTGATTTTGTATGAACGCACAAAATTCACCAAAATTGATTTTGTGCCAGCCCACAAAATTCAATCTTTTTAAACCTAATTTTACTAATTTAAAAAAATTAGGTCTTTTTGCGGAATTCGCAATATCTCGAACCCTATTGGTTGAGGCCAAACATAGGCAAGCTAGGAAATTGATCTGCCATGGACTAGTAGGAGCAAAATCCTACCAAAAGTAGAAAACAAGAAGTGAAAGAGAAACTGTGGCAAATAAAAGCAGCAACAAAGGGAGGCGCGGCTACACCACTTGGCCGACCGATTTTCCCTAGTAGGAACTGCACGTGGCCGGCTGGCCACGCCCCATGTTATTGCTTGCTGGACCCTCTTTCCTATCGAGCAATCAAAAAGCTCCAACAGCGCCGCACACACTTTTGATTAAAAGTGAAAGTTGGCTGGCCGCACGCCTAATTTCTTAAGGATTTGAACATAGGCTGCCCATGTCAGTCTCAAAACGATCACGACCATACGTTTTGGCCAGCCAATTTGACGAGCCTGGCCTCCTCCCAGCGCAGCCAGACAAGCTCCATGATACTCACTGGCACGCCCAATTTTATTCCAACCAATCGGAATTCTCATAGCACGCCGACAACGACCCTAACCGCAAGTCAAAAGTAGGCTAGACGCGCGGATAGAGAAAGGAGCTCAAAGGAATTAAGACTGCATAAGGCAGTCTTGAAAAGACGAGGATATGCAAATATACCTCAATCTAAAACTTTTCCACCTATGAGTCCTTTATCCGAAAGTGATTGTCTATGGAATGAGTCGAGACAATAAAAAAAAATTGGTTCACACTTCGTGTGTTCGTCTATGGATACTAGATCGAGACAATACAACAACAAAGTATGTTTACTTGATAAAAGGTTTGGACTTAACCAAACACAATAGGATTTCTTATCAAGTAAATAGGAATTAATGTTTGTGTAATTTACTTTAAATTATAATAACAACAATTATAATTGCAGAAAATAAAAGTAAATGACACAACAAGATTTTGTTAACGAGGAAACCGCAAATGCAGCAAAACCCCGGGATCTTGTCCAGAATTGAATGCTCTCAAAATTAAGCCGCTATACAAAATCAAACCAACTTTGTATAGTTGAGACCAAGCAACTAAACATATAGTTCACCTAGTTTCGTCTGTATTCCCACGCCTCCGATCTGTAATAAGTCATGTACTTGGAACAATTCCTTTGGTTCATATTCCAAACAGTAAAGAAATGACAAATTTGTTTGGTATCACCTCTTTTCAACCAAGTGATGTGAGTTCGACAAAGGCTTTCCTGTTTATCTCAATAAACTCCTTCGTCAGGTTGTTAGATCTATCTTATTATCAACTACCAAAGTAATTATTAAGATTTTGCAATCAATACTTTTAATCACAAAGAATTGTATTGATGCCGATCTACACAACTAACCAATCTAATCTACCACGCACAGAACGGAGTCTGTTAAGAATGGATTATCACAAGACGTCTTTATATCTATAAACAGTCTAAAGATCCCCGTCGAAACTTCGATCTAGTTTGAGTGAATCTTATATCAGAAGAGAAGATTCTCAAGCATAAACAAACTAGGTGCAATCAAAGTTCAACCACCATAAGTCAATCAAATCAATCGAAAACAAAAGATAAACCGCAATTATCTAGTTTCCCACCAACGATACTAATAGAGCTTCTCAATCCCAAAGAAGTCTTTAAACTGAGCGGTCGTAAGAGATTTCACCTAATTAGGTTACCCTCCTCTCCAAATAGGCGGTTTCACCAGTAGCAGCACAACTGAGATAGTTCTTGCTATACGAGGATAAGTTTACTCAAAATGCAAACTTTCATATTTATATACCAAGGAATTCCCAAAACCGAAAATATTCTCAAGATACGCAATATATTCCAGATTCGGTTTTCATAATTCCTGGAAATACTTTGTCCAATATATTGACCGAAAATTTCTTGGAAAATCTCCAACTAGTAAATGCACATTACTAATTTTCATTTTCCTAAAATAAAATTAAAAACCTTAAATAAAAGATTCTCAATTTATTTTATTCGATCTGGGATTTTCTTCCTTTAGCTATTAAAGAATAACTTTGAACAATTAAAGATACGCGTTACTGCACATGTTCAAAGTATGTCGACATCCTTACTTTGTAAGTCCTCTTTCATACTTACAATCTTGAAACCGATTTGCCACACTTCCAAAGAAGTTTAGAATTGGTTCATCTGACTTTCATGAACTATGTGATTGATCAAGAACACTCAATTACAAATCATGGGTTTCACGGTTCTACCAAAACAAGTTTCAGTTCTACCTCCACGTGAGTACTGTACATAGTCACACTAGCTTTCCAAAATTCGGTTGACTAGGTACTAGGATCGGTTCCCCACATATATATGGTATCTAACTGGTAGTTGATGCACGTGTCCATAGGATCGGTTCCCTTTTGCCTAAAAACGTGTCCCACATGTCCATAGGATCAGTTCCCCTTTCTGCTAAAAACTTGTTGCACCTCATATAAGGATCGATCCCCCTTTGTGATAGGTTGCACCTCTTACTAGGATCGGTTCCCCATTACCCAGAGTCGGTCATACCAATAACACAAAATCGATCATACATTTCAGGTGATTGCTTAAGATCGGTTTCACTAATAAAAGTCATACCAATACAAAAGTCAGGCCTTTGTGAATAGTTCTACCAAGAACATAAACAAGTTATGAGCGGTTATACTAATCACACATATTGGTAGTTCAAAAGATATGCAATGAATAACAATACCAATAATGCCTGGCGATTTCTCTTTAGATTCACAAAACAAGTTCATGAATTTACTTCCTTAAAACAAATGTAAAACATTATTTCCTAGGATGAAATCTTCACCTTATACCCATACATAATCACAATAGCATTCAAACGATTATGTCGATGTCTTATCTACAAAGTTTAATGGTTAAGCAATAAACCTCGTATTGTATTCCTTAATACTATGTCTAACTAGAGTATAATCATTCATGCTTCACAGTTTTGTTTTCAATATGCACGACTTGAAAGATATGTTAGGGAATGAAACCGTTCAAGTCAAATATCACTAACCTCAAGTGGAAGGATGATGTTGTCGTTGTAGATCCTTACTTCTTCACTTATTCAAGTCTTTGCAATACTTGTAATGTCTCATATCCTAATACTTTCAAGCTAACCTATACGAAGTTGACTCTAGTACATAATCAAGCGACTCTTAAATGAGTTTTGGCTCACTAAAATATGACAACCAAACTTGACATACCAACGCTTGGTGGGTTCAACCGAACTATGCTCTAACAACATCCCCCTTTGTCAATTTTAGTGACAAAACTCTTACATCATATGAATAAATAAATTACAAGAATTCATTACTCATACGCTTGATTCCCGAACTCAACAGCACAATAACCTGTATACATTCAATCCTTAAATGCCGATGTTGACATTATAATAACAAAGCTAATACTCTCCCTAAAGGTAATATAGGTATATTTTATCAATCCGCACGTCTTTGTTATTTCTTTTGTAGTCCATATAACTACAAGTATATGATATGTTACTCCCCCTTAGTCTATGCTTTCACTCATTCGTTAGATAAACGTTTAAGCACCAATGTCCTTTACCTTAGTGATACCAATCAATATAACTCAACACCAATATCACTTGTTTACTCCATATAGTTCTCCCTTTTTTTATCACAAAATGACAAAGAAACAAAAAAAATAAAGGACAAACTGAAAGGATCTTACAAATCTCAAAATAGACTTGCAAACCTATAGAGTTAAGCACGAGGGTTCCACACACCATTTTTGATAACCAATATCAAAATCGAAACTACAAAGTAATTTATTTTGATATGTTACCAAGGAAACAATTGCCCGAAGAAATTTTTCCTAATAGTTTAGCAAACCAAAAATCAACTAAGTACCTTAGTTCCTTTGCTAAACCGATTGTACAAATACAATCGCTTGTTCGATAATACCAAAATAAAGATAACTCTATTTTTCTCATCAGGTTCTAATTATTCATATAACTTAGACCTTTAAATTTTAAACAAGACAAGTACTAGGTTAGTTAACTAGCATTTATTGTTAAGGCATTCGATTAGACTTGAATAACCGAAACCTCCACTTTGATAAGTCTAACTAAGATCAGAATTAACTTAGTTTCTCTTATCCGAAATCGAATTGGACAAAACAATTCATCCCGTGAACATTTTCTTTCGTTAAGCCATAAACAATTCATACAAACCAAATAAATCAACTTGCATAATTATTCACCTCAACCGGAAGCAATTGAAACAACATAGACATTAAAGCACCGCAATTGCACCGAAATTTTGTAAGCCTAAACAATTGATACCACACAATAAACAAGATAGCAATAGTTTTTCTTAACCGGAACCAATTGAATCACACACACATTCATACCTAAATAATGAAATAAAACATCAATTGTACCGAATTTTTTTTAAGCAAAAGCAATAATTATACACAATAAAATCAGGATTTTCTTAAACATGAAAACAATTAGCTAACAAGATTGTTACCTCAAATTTCGCATCCACTTCTCCAATATGTTTGCATCTTCTTCCAGGGAGAATTGATATCGAAATATCATTATGTTGTCATCCTTATGCAAAAGAAAAGAATAACAACAACCAACCTTTACCAGAGAAAGGTTGAAAACCGGTTTTTAACTATTGCAAGCAAAAGTTGAAAACCGCGAAACACATATGCTTTTATGCTAAACCAAAACCGATTCAACATATTGTGACTTTTCACATATTGTTTCTATCAGAACCCCTCACGATCCTTTGATAAAGCCTACCAACATGGGCTAGAACTTAATCCCGCAAAATCAAAAGGTCACCCAAACCGTAAGGGTTCACAACATTATGAGATCGAATATCAAGGTTAGAAAACCGAAATCAAACATCCCATAAATATACATAGCAATAGCATAAAGCATTCAAGCACATGTTATGTAAATCAAAAACTATCACAAGAACAATTATAAATCAAATTATTTTATTCATAATAAGATAGTTTTATTCATAATAGACCTAATACAATCATTGAAAGAAATCAAAATTGATGTCTATTTTTCTGGATTAAGTATTACAACATATAACTTAATATCTAGAAGAGCTCCCATTATTTACCGAAGATTCCTCGGTGTTTTGATTCTTGAGTCTTCTCTTCTCTTTCAGATGATTGAGTCTTTGTTTCAGAAGATTCAATTCCACAATCGACTTCAAGAGATTTTACTCGAGAAGTTTTTCATTCACTACTGCAGTTTCCAAAAGATCACGAGCGACTTCGAAATCTCCCATTAACATAAGCATAAGCTCAAAAGAAATATGATTCTTTTTATGTTTGTTTGAGAAGTAGCACTTGAATTCAACTGGAGAGGTTTCAAGTTTTCGAAGTTGATATTCAATGTCTATAGTATTTTCACCCATATTTGACCGCGAATAGAACATAAAAAAGTATCGGTCCTGTAGATGGTTTATATTCAAACTTGAATTCCAAGATTGAGATACCTAATCAAGGTATATTATAGATCCGATTTTTTTTTTAAATAAAAAATTCTCATAGACATTCCATAAATCGAGAGTATTTTTCTAAACATAGAAAAGGTAGTCCAAACATAGAACAACACTTTAGATGATTATGAAAAAGGTAGACAGAGTATAGTATCATACATCTTTCATCTTCTTGTGCTCCTATCAATAACTTCCCTTTTATTTGAATCGAGCACATCAAGGGAAATTCTAAATGGCAACATCAGTTGTTGGAGTGAGCTCGTGATAACTCAGAATTGATGAAACATAATCCATCATGATATTTTTGAATATCTTTCCTTTTGGGATTCTTCCAAGATTAAACTTCTTTCACTGAGTCGCAGCTGGAGTGATCTGATTTAACAAAATGATCAGTTTGATGAACATGATCATAAGCGTGACTTGAAGTTTTTCGAGTTGTGGAATAACCAGAACTCTTACATCGACCCAGGAATTCCTTGGAATATGACAACATCAATTGATGAGATTGTTTCCTCGGTTCTATTTCAGACAGTTTATCAACAACAAAACAACATGATCTGAAATCATTTGTTTTTGTACACTTGAGTTGATATTTTTCTCCTTTTAAGAGATAATCATCGTCGGATGATCTTGACTGGATACTAGTCAAAGGATTACCCCTTAAAACACATCTATTTTGATTCATGTAGGTGGTTAGACTATTAGAATCATGATGTTGTATATTGGTTAATAGATTCTGAAGATTAGAGTCACATATCCTTGTTTTAACTAATATATCTCTTTTGGCTTGAGCAAATTCAAGTCTTTTAGATTCATCATCTTCATGAATCAAAGATTCTCTGACGATCTTTTCGGCAAATGGATAATATATATTATCCTTTAAATTATATTTTTCAGCAAGCTTTATGAAAAATTTAATCTCATCACTGTCATCTGAATGTGACTTGTTTGTCACAAAAATTTGTTTTCTTATTAAATCGACATGGTTAATATTTCATGAGTTGTGTTCCACTAGTGAACTAACAGTGCAAAGCTGTTTATCAAGTTTTGCATACAAAAACCCTTTATGAAGTATATCCTCTTCTTGCTCTACGTTAACTGAATCAGACATGGATTCAATTTCTTATAGGTTGGATCGCACCAAACACAGATTTTTATATATTTTCGTGTTTGCCTGCTCTGATACCAATTGAAAAGATGAGGGTACCCAAATATACCTCAATCTAAAACTTTTCCACCTATAAGTCCTTTCTCCGAAAGTGATTATTTATGGACTGAGTCGAGACAATACAACAAATCGGTTCACACTTTGTTTGATCGTCCATGGATACTAGATTGAGACAATACAACAACGAATTATGTTTACTTGATAAAAGGTTCGGACTGAACCAAACACAATAGGATTTCTTATCAAGTAAATAGGAATTAATGTTTGTGTACTTTACTTTAAATTATAATAACAACAATTATAATTGCGGAAAATAAAAGTAAATGACACGGCAAGATTTTGTTAACGAGAAATCGCAAATGCCGAAAAACCCCGTGACCTTGTCCAGAATTGAATACTCTCAGGATTAAGCCGCTATACAAAATCAAACCAACTTCGTATAGTTGAGACCAAGCAACTAAACCTATAGTTCACCTAGTTCCGTCTGTATTCCCACGCTTCCGACCTGTAATAAGTCACGTACTTGGAACAATTCCTTTGGTTCGTATTCCAAACAGTAAAGGAACAACAAATCTGTTTGGTATCAACTCTTTTCAACCAAGTTATGTGAGTTCGACAAAGGCTCTTCTGTTTATCTCAATAAACTCCTTCATCAGGTTCTTAGATCTATCTTATTATCAACTACCAAAGTAATTGTTAATATTTTGACATCAATACTTTTAATCACAAAGAAGTGTATCGATGCCGATCTACACAACTAATCAATATAATCTACCACAAGGATAAACCGATTATAGTTGGATCCTCATTTACCGAAACAAGTATTGTGCAGATTATGAATCCCAAATAAGAAATCTTCAAAGTCTTCTTTGTCTTCAAATCTTCTTAGATCTTCAACAAACACCTGCACACAATCAACTTGAATCTCTTGTGATCAACCACACACAAAACGGAGTCTGTTAACAATGTATTATCACAAGACGTATTTAGATCTAAAAACAGTCTAAAGATCCCCGTCGAAACTTCGATCTAGTTTAAGTGAATCTTATATCAGAAGAGAAGATTCTCAAGCATAAAAAAATTAAGTGCAATAAAAGTTCAACCACCGTTAGTAAATCAAATCAATTGATCTAGTTTCCCACCAACGGTATTAATAGAGCTTCTCAATCCCAAAGAAGTCTTTAAACTGAGCGTCCATAAGAGATTTCTCCTAGTTAGGTTACTCTCCTCTCCGAATAGGCGGCTTCACCAGTAGTAGACAACTGAGATAGTTCTTGCTGTACGAGGATTAGTTTGCTCAAAATGCAAACTTTCATATTTATAGACCACGGAAGTTTGGACACCAAGGAATTTCCAAAACCTAAAATATTCTCTAGATATGCAATATATTCCAGATTCGGTTTCCGTAATTCCTGGAAATGCTTTGTCCAAAATATTGACTGAAAATCTCTTGGAAAATCTCCAACTAGTAAATGCACATTACTAATTTTTGTTTTCCTAAAATAAAATTAAAAACCTTAAAGAAAAGATTCTCGATTTATTTTATTCGATCTGTGATTTTCTTCCTTTAGATATTAAGGAATAACTTTGAATAATTAAAGATAAGCATTACTGCACATGTTCAAAGTATGTCGACATCCTTACTTTGTAAGTCCTCTTTCGTACTTACAATCTTGAAACCGATTTGCCACACTTCCAAATAAGTTTAGAATTGGTTCACCCGACTTTCAAGAAATATGTGATTGATCAAGAAAACTCAATTACAAATCATGGGTTTCACAGTTCTACCAAAACAAGTTTCGGTTCTACCTCCATGTGAGTAATGTGCATAGTCACACTAGCTTTCCAAAATTCGGTTGACTAGGTACTAGGATCGGTTCCCCCCATATATATGGTATCTAACTTGTACTTGCTGCACATGTCTATAGGATCGGTTCCCCTTTGCCTAAAAACGTGTTGCACATGTCAATAGGATCCGTTCCTCTTTTTGTCAAAAACTTATTGCACCTCATACAAGGATAGATCCCCTTTTGTGATAGGTTGCACCTCTTACTAGGATCGATTCCCCTTTACCCAGAGTCTGTCATACCAATAAAAAAAAATCGATCATACCATCTCAGGTGATTAATTAAGCTTGGTTTCACTAATAAAAGTCATGCCAATACAAAAGCCAGGCCTTTGTGAATAGTTTTACCAAGAACATAAACAAGTCATGAGCGGTTATACTAATCACACATATTGGTAGTTCAAAAGATATGCAATGAATAACAATACTAATAATGCCTGGCGATTTCTCTTTCGATTCACAAAAAAAGTTCATGAATTTACTTCCTTAAAACAAATGTAAAACATTATTTCCAAGGATGAAGTCTTCACCTTATACCCATACATAATCACAATAGCATTCAAACGATTATGTCGATGTCTTATCTACGAAGTTTAATGGTTAAGCAATTAACCTCGTATTGTATTCCTTAATACTATGTCTAACTAGAGTATAATCATTCATGCTTCGCAGTTTTGTTTTTAATATGCACGACTTGAAATATACGTTAGGGAATGAAACAGTTCAAGTCAAATATCACTAACCTCAAGTGGAAGGATGATGTTGTCGTTGTAGCTCCTTACTTATTCACTTCTTCAAGTCTTCTCAATACTTGTAATGTCTCATATCCTAATACTTTCAAGCTAACCTATACGAAGTTGACTCTAGTACATAATCAAGTGACTCTTAAATGAGTTTTGGCTCACTAAAATATGACAATCAAACTTGACATACCAACGCTTGGTGGGTTCAACCGAGCTATGCTCTAAGAAGTTTTAAATTAATCGTGGCTGTCCAACTGCCCCGGCCGAATTGACCGGCCTAGATTTATTTTCAATCAACGGGAAAGGAGCGAACATGCTCACCAGCGACCCGGCTATAACCCTAGTCGATCGAATTACTCCCTTCCCGCGGCCAACACCTAAAAACGCTAGCACAAATAGGTTGGCCGCACGGTTTTAAAACCCTAAACTGAATCAACGGCAGTATGCAATTGCCGCATATCATCTCGACCGTCCAACTTCGCTAGCCGAATTGACCGGCCTAGATCTAATTTTAGGCGACCAATAAGATGTCGCGGTGATCACCAGCCGTCCCCCTTCCATGAGGAATGATTGGCCAAGCCGCGACTTGCCTACACAACTCCCAAACGGTTTCCCAAAGGTGGCTAGTCATGCGGAATTTTAATAGATTTAACGGCAGCCATTAACCGTCGTAAATAATCTCAGCCACTCAATTTGGCTAGCCAATTTAACTGGTCTAGATTCAACTTGGGACGACCAACAGGGTGTCAAAATGGCTACCAGCCATCACTCTCTTACAAGGACTGACCGACTCATCTTTGGCGTGCATGAATAGCTCCTGAAAGCTTCCTGAAGTTGGACGGTCATGCTCCTTTTAAGACATCAAGCTCCGCGACTAATTTAAACGAGCTTTATACAACGATGCTTTATGAGCATCGATTTCACAAATAATTTAATTTTTGACCTAAAAAACATTACACACTATTTCTTGTGGCAAGTATCATGGCTTGACTTATAACATATGACAGCCCGCCGCATAGCTTGCACATGATTGGTCAAAATAGCTAGGTCTTGCCAGCAAGACCCGCAACTTGCTACATATTTTCCATGAAAATACTCAAACTGGGGGATGTTCATCAGGGTATTGGTCTGGCGGTTTACAACATGCGGCATGAAACACGCCCATTATAAGAAAGTTTCAGGAAAGGCGGACAATTAGTGGCAGCAGAGAAGTAGTTGGTGCAAACCAATCCGTCTTCTCTCATAGCAAGACGTGGTTTTCAACATTTTTACACGATTCCCACTTCTTGGTAAGTGCATAATTTACTATATTTTTTTTTATCAATTACGTGCTTGTATTTGCTATGTTTCTTTCATAATACCTTGTATTACTCTTGTTTTCTTTTGTTTGTCTTATTTAGGTTGAATCATCCAAAAGGAGCAAAAAGAGTGCTGAATCGGACATAAACGTGAGCTTGGACTAAGGACCACGAGGAACTCGACCAAATTCAGGAGTATTCAACTCTATTTTTTAGAGAATGAAGGGACAAAAAGAACACAAAAAGAATGAGGTCATTCCGAGTTTGTATTCTAGTTGCGGGCAGAACCATGGATCAATGAGGCCAAATTCCTACCTACATGTGTGACCGATCACACCAATTACCAGGATCGGTTACACCCTCCAAGAAGTGACGAAAATACTTGCCAAAATTGGTTTTCTTAGTTTGGAAGTATTTTCAAACCCAAATATTCTTAGAGATATTTAAAGAGACTTCCAAATACTTTTGAAAGAGTTCCAAGTACCAAACGGAGATTTTATCAAGGAACGGAAGTGGAGACAAGAAGACAACGAGCGAAAGCTTGGGTTTTGGGTTCTTCCATTACCGAAACTATTTATCTTTGATTTTTATCACATGTATATCATGGGTTTCACTAAATCCATGAGTAGCTAAACTCCTATTTGATTGAGGATGAATTCTAAGTTCTAAACATGATTTGGTTTAATATATGAATCTATTTTGATTTTTTCATATGATTATCGTTTGTTTCTACTATGATTAATATTTACGATTGATTGATTGGTTGATTTAGGAGGCCTATTAAATTGATCTCTTAATTGATATACTGCTAGTAACGGGTTAGGATATCCGTAATTATTGAATAACCCTTACACAAGTAGAAAACGTGAGACCTTGCAGAGGGATTCTGTGGAGCAATCGCGTATAGGAAAAATACTAGTAAGTGAACAGATCGTACCGAGTTAACTGCTATGACCGAACCGAGATTAATAAACCCTAAAACATTCGATTAAGTTACATCTTTAAGCGTACCTCAAGGTGGCTCAGACGGATAGAATCCGATAGCTAAGCGTACCTGTTATTCGGTGATATTAGGAGTCTTGGGGGTAGCTAAGCGCACCTGTTACCCTACGGTTGGAGATAATCTATGATTAATGACGAATAGATAATTATATAACTTTGATGAATGTTTAATAACGAAGAAGGATTCCTCGATCATACTCCTCATCCTTTATTACATCTTTATTTACTTGCTTTGTTATTTACTTTGCTTTATTTGCAACCTACAAACAAAACCCCCCATTTGTGACATTTGACAACTGAAAACTCCTTGCCCTTCGTGGGAACGATCCTTGCTTCCATTATATTACCAGTTAATTGTGTGGAAATAAGTGATTTGATTTGTTGCACTCACGACACGCATCACTTCTCCATCACTCAACTATTTCCACTTCCTATGATATCAGGGTGCGTTCAACTATGACTTATATAAATAGGTTTTCAGCCTATTGTAACAAAATAACGGTTATCAACACAAGGATCCAGAAAAACACCAAAGAACTCATAGCTTACATTCCGCAAGAAAGTTCCATATTATGATACAAGTCAAAAAACAACCACACCTTCAGAGTTAACCATTCTGATCTCAACACCTTCTTCGCTTCCCTCACCAAGATCAACCCCTCTCCTTCATTTTGTGACCGAAGCAAGACTGGAACGACCATTTCTTGGTTTAGGCCAGGATTGTACAGATTGATCTCTCGAAGCTAAAGTACTCCCGCGCAATGCATTTGTTTAGGGTTTAGATTCGTTTCTCGGCGGCACAGCCAAATTTACCATTTCTAGCAGAATCAGTTTTTACCCCAAAACAACTGGCGACCACAGTGGGAGATTAATCTCTCGGTTGTGAAATCAATTTTCAATTTCATTTCAATCTTCTCAATTTCAAGATGGTGGATCTTAGGTCTGGGTCAGTTACCAATCCCGATGCTGCTGGCGCTGATAGTAGTCCTGGCGCCACTATCCCTGTTGTTAACACCAATATACCTCCTGCCAGCACAATCAACACATCTCGTGGTGTTACATCCTCTAGCACCAACACCACCAGAGCCGGAAGTATCCCCTCTGGTAGGTGCCTGCTATTAACAGAGCCATAGCCGCTGCTATTCCTAACGTTTCTTCGAGCTAACACCCCCAATTGTCACCAGAGCTGCTGTTATTTCTTCGTTAGGTCGGGAGACTGGAGGATCCATAGGAAACCAACCTCCTATTACCATTGCTGATTTTATGGAGAGACAAGAAGTTCTTGCCAAAGCTCAGACGGATATGGTTACAACTCAGAAGGAGGTACTCACTTTTCTCAAGAAGATGACGGAAAGATTACCACCAGAACCATGCCAACCTCAAATGGATCAGACACGGAATACTTTCATGACTCCTGGCGCGAGTACTTCAACATGGAGTATCTTTATTGATGAATAAGTTTGTGTAGCTCCTGAACGGCTGTCAGAAAGGAATCAACAATCCAACTTCATCACATGAGAGGACTTGGAACGACTTCTCCAGAATCGAGGCAAGGAAAATACATCTACCATTCATCAGCACCAACCTCCTTATCCTCCCGGCGTGCAAAGAGTTCCTCGTCCAAGACGATATTCTTCTCCCCAGTTCTCCCTTTATGACGGTAAGGGTAACGCTCGTGAACACATCTCTCGTTTTTTTGAATCACTAGGGGAGCATGAATATAACCACGTCCTTTGCCTGAAAAAATTCTCAAAATCACTCATTGGAAGGGCGTACACCTGGTATAATAACATTTCACCAAACAACATATCCAATAAGGTTGAAATGGTTACCACGTGCTTTCTACAAGAAATATTTCTTTGTGTCTGAGCAAATCACCTTGTCAGACTTGGGAAGGATATTTCAGCGAAACAATGAACATCCAAATGATTATGTCAAGAGATTCAGGATTCAAGCGCTAGATTGTCATGAACCAAACGTGACTGAACATCAATTGGTAGAGCTGTGAATTAATGGCATGGTACCTGTCTATTGCGCTTTACTGGATAACCTGCGCTTCCAAACATTCTATGAACTTCATGAAGCTGCTAAGCGATCGGCCACAACATCACCAGCCTTGATGGAAAGAACCAGGCCCTCCAGGAATGAAGATGCACGTGAGACTCGCGGGAACAGGCGTCTCATCAACAAAAATACAACACTCAACCCTATGTAAGTGTGGTGAGTGAAGGAGGAAAGAGAAAAGCTACGACTGCATAACAACAATCCAAACATGCGGCACCAGCGCAGCAGACCCATTGCGACTAAGATGCTTGCACATCAACAAGAAACTGGAGAGGCTGCTCTAACCTTCATGTTTCCGATTGAAGAGGTAATCGAACTCCTAGAAGAGTGGATTCAATATGACGCCGTCAAGATACCTCCTCTCAGGCTTCCACCAACTGAAGAAGAAATGCAAATCCCAAATATAGCCGTTACCATAGGTTCGTCAATCACCCAACCAGTGACTGCAACAAATTGAAACGCATTTTCAAAGAGAAGATGGATGCAGACGAACTTCAATTAGGCACTGAAGGAGTTCACAGAGATCCCCTTCCTGTCAGGAACTGCATGATTTCTGGGGACTTCGTCCACAAAACCGTACAGTCTATGATGGAGCATTTATGTGGGATTCTGTATTTCTCCAAGACGCAGCGTCAAGACATATTTGCAGCCCTCAACCGTGTTGTATCAGGCAGGCGGCTGTTTCCAGTCAGGGAAGCCGCTCCCAAACCCTAACCTCTCCTGGAAAGCACGACTGATAGATGCAACTGGGGACTCCTAACCACCGCCCACTTGAAGGATGTCGAGTTTGACAGCACACTGATTGACGCGGCTTCTGACTTCAACATTGTCACTATCAAAACTCTGAGAGCTGTAAGGATTTCAAACAAGGAAGCTGTTCACTACCCAACCATAATCGAAATCTCATAAGGAGAATCCAGAGACGCTTACGGGTACATCAATCTCGAAATCAAGGTGGAAGATACTCTAACAAAAGCCAAATTTCATATAGTTAAAGAATACCCAAATTATGATATGGTCCTGAGGCGCTCATGGATACACGACAACAAGGCGAAGCTAGGAATATGTCCTTTTCCAGTGTCTATACCTGAAAGGGTCTCCAACAAGCCATCCAAACTTGAAGACTATTTGTTGTCGTATCAACAACTCGCGAATGTGACGCAAATTCCTAGAGAGAGCGCATCAGCATTTGTTCACAGATTCCGCGCACAAGTAAGTCTTATTGAACAACCCTTTTTGAAAACCAGTCACTCCTCCTTCCGTCAATGCTTGGGGACTCGATCCGATTATCAAACCAGCTGTCACTAGGAGATGCGAATGGGATGCTGGTCCTTTCAAGTATTTTATCAAGAGTTTAGAAGTTATCTCGGTCAAAGATAAGGAATCTAAGAATCAAGTAACGGTGCAACACCCAAACCCATTTCAAGTTGGAGATATGGTAGTAAGGATTACTGCTCAACCTACTTCGCCCGATCCCACATAAGGAAAAGACGAGC
The DNA here is from genome assembly GCF_003573695.1 of Papaver somniferum. Classification (NCBI taxonomy): domain Eukaryota; kingdom Viridiplantae; phylum Streptophyta; class Magnoliopsida; order Ranunculales; family Papaveraceae; genus Papaver; species Papaver somniferum. Next base: position 57,641,122 of record NC_039368.1, on the reverse strand, counting down.
CGTATCTGGTAGGAGAAGTTATATTGGGAGGCTACTGCAAGCTCATCAATACTGACGAGCTAGAAGGTGTAGTAATACACGCAGGTGGCTCAAACCTTTCAATACCTAAAATATCATGCCACCTCTTCCCTAGAGTTTCCTTTAGCATTTCCCTTTTCATGCAATATTTGTAATTCCTCCAAAATGATTGCACCGACTTGCATTCATAATTAGGGTTTCAGTTTATCAGTTAATTGAAGTATTCGTGAACCATTTCAAAATCAAAAATCTCAAATAAACTCAAAACCCTCAAAAAGCAATTACCTACTAGCTCAAAGCCAGAAAACTAAACTACAGAGGAAACATCTCTTATATTGCGAAACACGCCCAAGAGGGGATATGCAAAAGAAAAAGGAAGGACAAAATATTCAAGGAAGTTTTCCAGCAGCAGTACATCCCTCTTAGAGAAGACGTCTTTCATGCCCTGAGAAGCCTCCTTCAAATTCAAACCCTGAGACAGTCTCGATCTGCCTATGTGGAATCCGTAGAAGGAACTTTATTCTCTTCAGTCTATAAATTTCGGATTTTTGGAACCCTTTCACAAAACCGGAAAACGGCACGCAACTACTTCTTCAGAAACAACGTCCATGCTCCTACATACCTAGTCGGCGCGCCACAAATCTTCAAGAAGCATGTAATCTATAAAGGGAAAATCAAACAGAAGGTTGGTCGAATCCTTAACCATTATTGTTATTTTCCTTAATATGAGTTTTCGTCTCCAGCATTGCATGTGTTGAAATATTATTGTGAAGCGGTATCTCTTCTGCCGCAACCCTACCTAAGAGTGCTGCGTCTAAAGCTTCAAGGTATTGCCAGACTCTTTTCTCTAAGGATTTGGGTTTCCTAGCCCGGGGATTTCATTCATTCTTCCAGTTGGAAACATAAAATCATCAAAGCAGCATGAATGAAAGATTATTATTCGTTGAAGGCCTGGCTCCAGCCACATAAACAAAAACCACTAAATATCAAAAAAGCATATGCGAGCTACGAAAAGATGCTTATATACGAAAAGAAATAACAAAGTGGGAAATCTGGTTATCAATATCAACGCCAAGGTTAATGGCGTCTTCGCTGGGGTCCTCTTTAGAAGCCGCTTCAACATCCTCTCCAGGAGCCGCTTCGACGTCCTCTCCAAAAGACGGTTCAACATCCACTCCAGGAGCCGCTTTGACGTCCTCTCCAAAAGCAGCTTCAACATCCTCTCTAGAAGCCGCCTCAACCTACTTTTCAGAAGATGCTTCAACCTCTTACTTGGGAACCGTTCCAGCATCTCCTTCAGAGGTCGCTCCTATATACTCTTCGGAAGCTGCTCCGATATCCTTTTCAGAAACTGCTCCAATAGCCTTTTGAGGATGCTCCGGTTCGTCCACATCAGAGTCGAGAATTATGACGTCGTTATAAATAGGGTAATCATGTTTATTTCCACCTGGGGGATGCTCATACTCAATCATTCTTCGCTTTAGCCGAGCCGCAAATCTTTCAGCCCTGGCGCTCGTTGGATGAGATGCTTCATCGCGTCTCCACTTCTCCTCCATGCTGACCGAAGCCAGAAAAGCTTGATCACGCTCTCGAAAGATGCTCAGATGTGTAAGGGACATACCCTGTATAGCTCGGCCAGCTTCACGAAACATACGATCTATCTTAACCAATACCTCTTCGGATGCAGTTATCCTGCGATTGGCAGCTTCAAAATCCTTCTCCGGGGAGTTGGAAGAATAATCATCACCAGGAGTTCCCATCATGCACTGCATAAAAACGTCAAAATTATGTCAACAACTGACACGACGAACAATTAAATTTTTTTACAATAGAATACGAAGCACGTACTTGGAAAAGTGCAACTCTGTGATGATCGATATGAAAAGAAAGGCTCAAGCGCTCCCTTTTATATTCCACAAATCAACAATATTCGGGAAAGGGAATGACTCTCTACCTGTCGTGTACAAAGGATTTAGATACGAGATATCAACCGATTAAATGTTTATCTACCTGGAGATAATTGACGAATGCTAGGAGGATGATCATTGCGTTAAATGTGTCTTGCTCAAAAACCGAGCTGGCCTCTATCCCGGTAACGTGTGTTAAACCTTTCTTGTGAATTTTCTTGATTGTCACCATCTAGTGCTTACCCTGCAACAATGGCACTGTTACGTACTAAGTAGGGGATTTAATGTTGATGGTGGTTTTTAGTTTAGGGATAAAATTTTGAAACCCTATATTTAATGCGCCGTCATTCTGCAAAGAGACTGAGCCATTTAAAAGTGATGAGTGCCCAGGCCTCTTTACTTACATATATATTGAGCAATTCAGTATATTTATATGAAATTTTTTTCCAGAATGGTGCCTGCAGCAGCAATCCCAAATATTCTGTAAATTTTATCTTCCACCCGCATTACTCACTAATGCACGACTTGTTGAGTATTTATTCTATGTTGATTTCCCCAGTCGAACTCTTAATATTGGCATGATATGACAATTAATGCTCGCTCGCAGCAGAGTAGCATGAATTTCCAGAAGTGTCAGGAGTAAGATATGCATGGAAGTACTCAGTTAGAGGCACGCAAAGTTTTGCTGCCCTCTGAAATATAATTAGTGAATTTGTATGAACGCAAAATTCACCAGAAATTGATTTTGTGCCATCCTACAAAATTCAATCTTTTTAAACCTAATTTTACTAATTTACAAAAATTAGGTCTTTTTGCGGCATGCGCAATATCTCGAACCCTATTGGTCGAGGCCAAACCTAGGAAAACTAGGAAATTGATCCGCCATGGACTAGTAGGAGCAAAATCCTACCAAAAGTAGATAACAAGAAGTGAAAGAGAAACTGCGGCAAATAAAAGCAGCAGTAAAGGGAGGCGTGGCCACGCCACTTGGCCGACCGATTTTCCCTAGCAGTCACTGCCCGTGGCCGGCCGGCCGCTCCCCATGTTATTGCTGGCTGGCCCCTCTTTTCCATCGACCAATAAAAACGCTCCAAAAGCACCGCACACACTTTTGATTAAAAGTGAAAGTTGGCTGGACGCACGCCTAATTCCTTAAGGAATTAAACATAGGCTGCCCATGTCAGTCTCAAAACAATCACGACCATACATTTTGGCCAGCCAATTCGACGAGTCTGGCCTCCTCCCAGCGCATCCAGACAAGCTCCATCATACTCACTGGTACGCCCACTTTCATTCCAACCAATCAGAATTCTCATAGCACGCCGACAACGACCCTAAACGCAAGTCAAAAGTAGGATGGCCGCGCCGATAGAAAAAGAAGCTCAAAGGAACTAAGACCGCATATGGAAGTCTTAAATTAATCGTGGTCATCCAACTTCGCCGGACGAATTGACCGTCCTATATTTATTTTCAATAAACGGGCAAGGAGCGGACATGCTCACCAGCGGTCCGGCTATAACCCTGGTCCGTCGAATTACTCCCTGCTCGAGGCCAACACCTAAAACCGCTAGCAAAAAATAGGTTGGACACACAGATTTAAAACCCTAAATTGAATCAACGGCAGTATGCAATTGTCGCAAATCATCTCGGACGTCCAACTTCTCTAGCCGAATTGACTGGCCTAGATCCAATTTTAGGCGACCAATAAGATGTCGCCATGATCACCAGCCACCCCCTTCCACCAGGAATGATTGGCCAAGCCGCGTCTTGCCTACACGACTCCCAAACGGTTGCCCAAAGGTGGCTAGTCACGTGGAATTTTAATAGATTCAACGACAGCCATTAACTGCCGTAAATTATCTCAGCCACTCAATTTGGCTAGCCAATTTAACCGGTCTAGATTCAACTTGGGAAAACCAATAGGGTGTCAAAATGGCTACCATCCATCACTCTCTTACTAGGACCGATCAGCTCACCTTTGACGTGCATGAATAACTCCTGGCAGCTTCCTGAAGTTTGCCGGTCATGCTCATTTTAATACATTAAGCTCCGCGACTAATTTAAACGAGCTTTATACAACGATGCTTTATGAGCATCAATTTCACAAATAATTTAATTATTTGACCTAAAAAGCATTACACGCTTTTTCTTACGGCAAGTCTCATGGCTTGACTTAAAACATATGACCGTTCGCCGCCTAGCTTGCGCGTGATTGGTCAAAATAGCTAGGTCTTTCCAGCAAGACTCGCAACTTGCTACATATTTTCCACAAAAATATTTGAGACATCAAACATGTCACAAACTGGGGGATGTTCATCAGGGTAATTGTCTGGCGGTTTACAGCATGGGCGTGCAACGTGCCCATTATAAGAAAGTGTCAGGAAAGGCGGACAGTTATTGGCTGCAGAGAAGTAGTGGGTGCAAACCAATCTGTCTTCTCTCATAGAAAGGCGTGGTTTTCAATATTTTTACACGATTTCCACTTCTCCATTACTCAACTACTTCCACTTCCTTTGAGATCAGGGTGCGTTCAACTATGATTTATATAAATAGGTTTTCAACCTATTTTAACAAAACAACGGTTATCAACACAAGGATCCAGAAAAACACCAAAGAACTCATAACTTACATTCCGCAAGCAAGTTCCATATTATGATACAAGTCATAAAACAACCACACCTTCAGAGTTAACCATTCTGATCTCAACACCTTCTTCAATTCCCTCCCTAAGATTAACCCTTCTCCTTCATTTTGTGACCGAAGTAAGACTGGAACGGCCATTTCTTGGTTTAGGCCAGGATTGTACAGATTGATCTCTCGAATCTAAAGCACTCCCGTGAAGTGAAATTTTTAAGTTTTAGATTCGTTTCTCGGCGGCACACCGAAATTTATCATTTCCAGCAGAATCAGTTTTTACCCCAAAACATGTACTTATACACGACTGGAAAAATAATCTGTTTATGGTGAAGTTCGGATTCCGCAAAAATCGAAGTAAGTTTACCGCCAATACTGAAAATAACATTGAAAAACATTGTTATTTTAGTACATTTACCAGTTTATAAATTAAATTGATAATAAATCAAATACCATATTGAATTGAATTGTTCTTCTTACCTTCAATATTACTTTAAAACGTTCATGCTATCCCTAGTAGTACACGAGCAATCACCAAGAGTTATGTAGAGTTCATCAAAAATTGCAGACCCCCAATCATATGTAGGTGCTTTTTCTTAATCTTGCAAACCTTTGAGAAAGCCAACTAATGTCATTGAGCTAACGTTGGGAAACAAAATTTGGCCTAACACGTATAACACAAAAAAAATGTTCAAGCTCAGGATAATGGAACAAGTATTGTTTGTTTCGCTTTTTCTAAATTTGTAGTTTTCTTAGCATAATGCTTCAAATAACTCTTCAACCCCGACACTTATTGCACTTGAGTGTAATATTTTGTTATTTGACTTTCTTCCTAAATCATTCATTGAGTACAAGGGAAGTAGTTGTTTCTTGATTATCTGGGGGGAAAAATAAGTAAATTAAATCTAACAGATTATTAAACGATATATAAACAAAAAAAATACGATGATTTGATAAATAATAAAAATATCACCATTACAAAATTAGATTAAAAAAATCAACAAAATTACTTAAATACGAACAAAAACGGAATTAATTCATGAAATTTAACAATATGCATCAAAGAAAAATGATTTGTTACTAATCGAGAAAGAAAATAGTGTAAAGAATTTGACAAATCATGAAATCGAGATGATCATCATGATTTCAGTTGAAAAGACAAACAGAAAATGAAAAGCATAACAAAGTCAAGGAAAACGGAGAAGATAATAATAACAACACACTTGGGATTCAGATTTGAGTTAAAACTTAAAAATCGAAGAACATCAGCAGAAACAAGGAGAGGAAATTCAGATTTGAGTTGAAAAAAAAGAGAAAGAAATAAAGATTTCATTTGGTTTTCTCTTCTTGTGTTCGTTGCAGCAGGGTAATATTAGGATTTTTTTAAAAGAAAAATAGGGACTCGTACATGTTTTGCGAGTAAAACGAATCAAACGGGTGGACCACCGATTAAACGGCTCCTCTGGATAGGGTTAACTAGCAATTCCTAAATTTTATTTTTTCTAAACCAATTGATTCATTTGATCTGACTCATTATATATGGAATTGACTTACTACATCAACTTAAAAATTACTCCAGCTGTTCAAGTTCTTTGAACCTAGTAAGAAATGTTCCCAACAAATCAGGTATATGGCTAGGATGCTACAATTTTTTTTTGAATCTAGACCTTGTTTGTTTGCAGCTGACTCGACGTCTGAATCTGAATCAATCCCTGACTCGCACCGAGTCAGCAGTCAGATTGTTTGTTTTCTATTTTGAGTCAGATCTAACTCGACCTCTGACTCAGACCTAATTTCTGACTCAGATCCATTTGAGTCAGATAACAAAATATTCCTGACTTATGGGACCAAACTACTGACTCACATATCGAGTCAGATTCAGATGAATCAGATGATTTCACTCAGATCCAGATGACTCGGATCCAGACGATTCAAATGAATCGTCAGGAGTAAACAAACATCGTGCTAGTAAGAAATGTTCCTCACAAGTCAGGTATATGACTAGGATGTATGAGCGGTGGCAGATAAGAACGGCAAAACAGATAGTTCGACTCCCACAAATGATGTACGAGCCGAGTCAGATGGGATTCGTATCTTTATTCAGATCCAAACAAACAAGGACGGGCAGTCAAGCCGACAAACAAAATGTTACCGACTTGCCTTCTAAGAAAATGACCACATTACCATCCAGTAGTGTTGTTCCCTTGGAAATTTTCTGTATGAAATCGACGGACACCTGCACATAGCTGTAAGAAAAAAAATGGCAACGGAGGAAGAAGCATCACCAGTACCAGCAGTAGCAGAAGCAGAAGAAACTCAATCATACATTCCTCCTCCTCCTTCTCCTCCTCCATCTTCATCTTTCCCGGAAGTCGAATCACCAACTGTAACTACAGAAGAAGGAGAAAGGGGAGGGCAGCTATTAGCGGAAGAAGAAAAAGGGGTAGGATGGCAGACTTATTACAACAGCGCAGGAGATTTGAAGAGAACCGTTTACGAATCTACAGATTCAGCTCTTCGTTCTGCTCGTTCTCTCAAACAAAATTCTTCAACTCATCTCCGCACATTGCAGGTCTCTTTTTACTATTAAAATTCTAGGGTTTTTAACTGCGAGACATAAATATAATTCCTTCATTTATCTGTCTAGGTGGATTTATTATTGTATATTATTGGTTTTAAATTTTTTGGTTAGGTCTTAAATTTAATTTTGGGTAGAGATCAAACTTTTGTCCAAGGGTAACATATAAACTTTTGATAGTAGTCCCAGATGAACTTAGAAGAGTGCCACTATGTGATAGAGGTTGGAATACCCACCAATTTCCAGTTATCCCATGTCTAAAAATTTAGGTCACAATCATACCCTCAGTGACATAGTAAACTTATTTATTGGTTTCACTGATGGCAAGTCTTGATATGAGGTTATATTGCTTCTATTTACAGGATTTCTTACCACAGCTAAAATCTCAATTTCTTTCTTATGAAGATGCTTTCTTCACAAAATTCAAAGGTGGGATGTTGCTTACCTCGCTGAATGAGTTTTTTCTTCTCTTTCTTTAACACCAACTACATACTCCCTCCGTTTCGGAAAGAGATACTAGCCTATTTTGCTTTTGCAGAAACAGAGGTGGTATTAACTTCTGATTACATATTAGTACTCTCTGTTAAATCTCTGCTACCACTGGACATAACCCATACATTTCAAGTTTTCTTCTTGATAGCTGGGGCACATGTTGACGAGTACCTTAAACACCATATCATGAGTTTAAGTGTTCCCTGGAGGGACCTATTTTGTCTTTTCCCTTCGAGTTCTCCATCTGAATGATGGTTTTAGAAAAGTGCACATGCTGAATGAGGCCCAAAAGTTGAGAAGTATATCAACTTTAAGGTGCAGAGACCCTATGTATTCAATAATTTTGACCCATCGTAGAACCATTTGTCAACATTAATGGTGGAATTTAACAAAAAATCTGTTCGTAAAATGACCTTTTACAATGGCTTGATCGATAATTCAAGTGCAAGTTCTTACATTCAGAGTTCCGACTTTCACTTAATCATGTAGATGAGTTGATGAGTGCAAAAGAGAATCCAGCTGTGGGTTCTGGAGTAGCTGTTGCAGCAGGTCTCTTACTTCTGCGAGGTGAGTATCATATTTTCTTAAACTAAGACTTCGGATTGCTTTCTACTACATCAATACAACTCTTACAGTATATCTTTCAAAAGCATATGATTGTATATGTTCCTACACAAAATTTGAGAATGCATGTCTGTGTTCTTCGACTTGTGACACGATGAAGAATTTCATGTCACAGCAAGTAATTAGGTATCTCTGCAGTGTGGTTGAGCTTGTCTAGTCTTTATTCATCTTTCCATGTATGGTTACGAACTATACATACCTCACTTATTGTCACTTAAGATATAGTATGCTTTATGCATTACAGATTAGTTATTGATCATCCTCAGTCCTATCTGTATGCTTTATTTCTCTATCTTGGAAATCACTTTTTTACTCTGTCAGTATCATCATACATGATACCACACCACATTGCATCCTTGTGTTAATATGAACATGTTTTCTTTTCTGTCAAGTATTTAACTTCACAAGGCCGCGTCCAGTTTGTTGGTGTGTACTTGTATGTTATGTGGGCTCATATACCTGATTCTTGTTCTGCAGGCCCGAGGAGGTTTTTGTTTCGAAATACTTTGGGACGCTTTAGGAGTGAGGAGGTAAGAAACTTATCTGAAGTAGCGTGTGAAGTTGCATCCTTATTTTTGGGTATCTGCGGAAAACAAATATTTGATTTTGTACTTCTTGGATCTGTAATCTGAGTGTCAAAATATAGTAATGACAATTAGGAAGTGTGTATGCAAGTTACCTGGATGATGTTATGTAGGTTTATGAGGCAAACCGCCACTTCATAATACCATATTCTTGATATGAACCTGTTAAAATCTTGGATTTTTTTTGGACATTGGAAACTGGAAGCTCCAATAGGCAAACTGTTATTGTCATCATCATACTGTAATAAATCATTTAGAAACTTTAAGATCAAACAGTCTTATTGAGAATTTTTGTCACGAAATTCCCAAACATGGACGACCAACTAAAATTAGCCTGTGTTATGCTGTCGCAATGGCAAGATAGCAAGCAAGCCTTAAGAAACAGGCTATCTGTTTAAAAACAAAAAGGTCTGTGTGCCATTTTAGTTTCCATTCACCTTGCCTTTACATGTATAGAAGTCATATGTTATCAAACTAGTATTGAGGACTTCTATGCTTCTAATCTTTTCCCAGTATAATTATCTAATGAAAGCCACAAATTTCTGGCAGGCGCTATACGTTAAAGCCGAGAAAAATGTGAAGGAACTAAACCTTTCTGTTGATATAATGAAACGAGAGAGTGCGAAACTGCTTGAAAGATCTGCCCTCGCTGAAAAGGATATGAAACGTGGCCGCAATGAGCTCGTGTAAGTACCGTCATTTGCTCATAATATTGTCTGTAGTAGTTTACATGTGTACGTTTTGATAAAGATGAACTGTTATTCTTTTGCATATTCCGCATACACATGAAGCTGATGTTTTGTTTGTGTGAATATTGTCAGGAATGCTGGAAGCGACATTCAAAGGCTTGCTAAGTCAGTTTATAAGATTGAATCTCAAGCTACTGGTATGTTTGGTTAAAGGTTACGTAACCTTTTGATCAGTTTTGACCTTTGAGTTCTAAGGGAATAAAAGAAAACAACTCTATTTTTTGATAATAGGCTCTCTTTTTGTTTGGGGATGAATTAACTTTGTTGAGCTTGTTCAAAGCTTTATTAGTTTGAGAAACGCACCTTGACACCAACTGTTAAATTGATTTTCTAGATTTGATGGATGGGCTGCGACAAATCCCAGGGAGAGAGGCTTTAAAACTCCGAGCAGAAGTAAGTTTGTCTTCAAGACTGTTTATCTTTATCCTGACTAGTTTTTGTTGGCACAAACTAACTTGTTTGCTCTTACATATTCACTTTCTAGGTTGGCACTATGGCAGCCCTTATACAACAGCAGAGGTCTGCTTTGGACAAAAAGATTTTGAAGATTTCCGAATTAGGGGTTTCAGTATGGACAATATGTAAGGTCAGATCATTAACAATATAGGTTTTTGTGTCCCCTCGGTCACCAATATCCAACCACAGATGTAATAAAAACAACATACACTTGAGAAGGGGTCTGCTTTATTATTTTCCTTTATCCTCTTGGTGATGTATAAGTTGTCACATTGGTTTCTTTTTGTTTTCAACATTTTTAATGAATGCTTTGAGAGAGAGAAGTGAGCAAATAGAAAGGATGTGTCTGAACATTCCATCAAATATTAAGTTGATATATTAACAAAACTTTTTTCAACTTGTGTTGTTAAAATTTTGTTTTCATTATACAAAAAAATCCTCGCGTTTTTAGGGGCCACTCGAAAGGATTTAGGGGCCAACAATAAAACAAAAAAGGTCATCCAAAAGGAAAATGTAGCCAGCCCTTATCTCGCGTAATTCGTAATGGCGAAATTACCCTTATATATTCGGAGGATATGATAACATTGTTATCCTCCGATTGCAATCGGAAGCCAAAATATTTCCCAGACTTCCGATTGTAGTCGGTGCGGTATTCCAAAATATTTCCCAGACTTCCGATTGTAGTCGGTGCAGTATTAGAATGATTTGTGTTTCATTTTTTCCATTTCTTTTTCATTTTTGAGTTGTTAGAGTTATAGAGAAGAAGGTGAAGGAAAAAAAGAGAAAACCCATTTTATCACTACAAAAATGGATGGATATGAAAAAGAAGGTGAGAATCATGACGAAGAACAAAATGTTGAGGGTTCACGACCGTTTAGAGAAGACGATTTGGGGTATATGTTGAATGATCCAAACTTTTGTGGAGAGGAAAACATAGACGACCCTTTCATGGAAGAAAATGGAGAATCCCCCGATATTGAAGCTAACGATGCATGTAAAACACAGGTATTGTGTTAAGAAACTCAAATACTCGATTTGCATGCGTTTGTGTGCTTTTGTAAACAAGAAAAACCGATTATTGCATGCATTGAATGCCATGAACTACCCAGATTCGGTAGATAATTTGTAGAATAAACCTACGAATATAACACACTGAGTACCAAATATGTATATTCGGTAGTTCCAAGATACTAGTTTACTGTCGAAGATGAGAAAAAACCCCAAACTGGTTTTCCAAAAATATCTACATTCGGTAGTTATGTAGAGTTATTTACCCCCGAATGGCCCCAAAAACGAATTCCTCAGAAAATTTCAAAACTCAGTATTCTTATCCTTTACAATCGGTAATAGTTTAACATTCTTTGACTTCCGAATATAACAGTGGCCTCGAAATAAAATTTCCGAAAACTTGAAAATCGGATGTTTATCGATTAAAGTTGTCTTCCGGTTATTTATATTCGGCTGGTTTACTATATATTTTAGCTTCCGATTATATCATTTTTTGCACTCAGTAAACTGTGTACATTCATTTGCATAAATCGGTTGTTTTGGGTAACCGATAGGATTCCGAATATATAGTATTCGGAAGTTTGACTTATTTAATAACCTCCGATTATTGTATAATAATTTGTTGCTTTCATATGCAGGCCGTTGAAGAGTTTGTTGATGACTTCTATTTGAGGCCCGACACTTCCCTATACTATGCAAACGATTTGGTATACTCGTTACTACTTTTTTCTTTTTTTCAAAATTTATATGTTAAATGGTTATGCTTATTAGATTTGTTTTGTTTTATGCACGTTTAGACATTTGGAAGTAAGAAGGAGGCAAAGGAATGGCTTATGAACAAGGCAAAAGATAACATGTGCGTGGTAGTTCAAAATAATCATGTTAGTGACACTCGATTTGAAATGATTTGTGAGCGAGGTGGGACGCGAAAGAGTCATGAGGGAAAGAATAGTAAGTGCATACGGAAGACGAATAGGAAATGCCGAAGCAATACCAAGAAGATAGGATGCCCATTTAAGATTGTCTTCTATAAGCCCGATGGTATTAAAGGTAAAGAGTATAAAATGTATAAAGTTGATAACGGTTGTCACAACCATGATGATCCGTTGGATTTAATTGGACATGTAATGGTTGCCAAGTTAAAACCACATCAAATGCAGACGGTGAGGTCTATGCGGATCCAAAAAGCGAGTGCGATCTTAAGTAAAATAAAGGCGGACGATCTCGACAACTTGTCTTCTTTGTCTACAATTAAGTCGGCCCTAGCTACGATCAAAAGGAATGATTGGGATGGTAGAACGGTCATGCAACAATCGGAGTGGTTAGCGGAGTTACACGGCTACACCTTGAGAAGGGAAGAAAAGGATGGTATAGTGGTTCGTATTTTCTTGGCACATCCCGAAATGATCCAATTGGCTCAATGCTTTCATCAAATTTTGTTGATAGATGCTACTTAAAAGACAAACAAGTATAACATGCCGTTGTTGAACATTGCTTGCCATACTTCGGACAAAAACACGTTTACGATTGCATGGGGTTTAATGGATCATGAGAACAATGTGAGTTTCATTTGGATGTTGGAGACGTTGAGGTTCATTTATAACGGTGATAATTTTTCAAGGGTTATTCTAACGGATAACGATCAAGCCTTAATGCATGCAATAGCGGTAGTGTTTCCGGAATCCCAAAACTTGCAATGTATGTGGCACATTCAATGCAATCTCAAAACCAATTGCCATCATCATTTCCAAGCTAAAAGACCAAGGAAGGGTACCAAGAGGTTAAAGGAAGAGGATGAGCACATTAGTAAATTAACCGTGGAAGAACGTAAGGAAGAGGATAGGCTATTTGAAGAAAAGTGGAAGGAGGATGGAATAATTTGGAAAATGTTCATGAAAGCATGGGACAAAATTGTTTGGTCGATGACCGAGGAAATTTACGAATGTAACTTGAAGAAATTTGAGGATGAATACGGCACAGACTACCCAAAACCGGTTGAGTATTGTAAAAAACAATGGTTAACGATTAAGGAGAGGTTTGTGTTTGCATGGACATATGAATATCGTAACTTCAAGAACGAGGCGACAAGCATTGCGGAGGGGTCTCATGGTCGACTAAAGAAAATACTAATTGGTAGTCAAAATGGAGTTGTGTCGATCCAAGAAGCAATCCATGAATTCACCAATCGTGATCTCGTAAAGATTAGGAAATGTATGCAATTTAGTGTACACCAATTCCCGATGGAACATATTAAGGAAAAATTGCTTCTAAGGGGAGTTGTTCATAAAGTTTCAAGATGGGAAATAAATCGCATGATGAAACAATTGAAGTTATATAAAACTTATGATGACGAGAATACGGTTTGTGTTTGCAAGGATATGATAGGTATTGGACTCCCATGTCGTCATAAGTTGGGTAGGTATGTTGAAGTGATTGACATCGATGATATTCACCCATTTTGGAAGCAATTAAATTTCACTCCGAACACCCCGATAGTTGATGATCCGTCTTTCTTCGAGTCGGAATTGTGTGCACGAATAGCCGAGCGTTACGCTACATCAAACGGCACCAAAAAGCAAATATTGATGCATAATTTGGAGGAAGCCCTTCACCCTTGTTTAAGGGAGGTTGATGAACCTATTAAGAAAAAGAACACCGGTAGGCCGAACACCGAAGTGTCGAGGACCATCCAAAGAAAAGAGTTGAAGGAGTATTTGTCTAATAAAAAAATATTGTCTAGGCACGAGCGTTCGGAAGCCGAATTTGAAGATGAGCCGGAACCTAAGAAAAGAGGTCGTCCAAGAAATGATCAAAGTGGACCAACCACCCGACAAGTAAGTCAACCCAATGTTGTTGAAGAAGTTGTTGATCAAATGAACGCCTCGCAACAAACCCAACCAATGGAAATTCTTACTATAAAAGAGGACAAAGGTACTCTTCGTTTCCCTAGAGATCTTAATGGAAGACCAAATCGATCCACATATACAATATACAAAGAGTATTTGGAACAACTCCCTCCACTTATCATTCCATTTGTTTTGTCGACCGACGAGGTTGATGGGGATGGAAATTGTGGGTTTCACGTTGTTACGGAACAAATGGGTTACTTTAGAGAGGCGGATATCGAAGATGTCACCCAATGCCAATATTTAAGAAATAAGATGGCGGTACAACTAGTGAAGGACAAGGGTTTTTATATGGAGATGATGAGGCGAGGAGATAGATACGACAAAGAACAAGAGTTCAAAGACTTAGTTGCGCGTGTGAAGTGTCGAAAGGGATTGAAGACAATCGGATCCAAGTATTGGATGACAATGCCTAAATTTGGATATCTCCTAGCGGACGTTTTGAATTGCGTGGTACATTTCTTTGTTCCTCCTATTTATGGACTTAGCATGACGTTTGCACCCACAAGAACGTCTTGCGACGAGTCGGTTAAAGGTAGAAGAATCGTAATGGCATTTGTGAATGAAATGCATTTTATCGGTTTAAGAGTAAAGAAATATTGTCCGTTACCTCCGTTGAGTAAGTGGCACGATTACTTCCCGATGAACCATTGCAAGGATTGGGCGAAACAATATGAGTCCAACATGGTTGATTGGGATCGTGTTATGGACAACAACTTTCCCGCTGAGTTACTCGAATTGATCCCCTCGGATGATGACGATGTTTGATCGTTTTTTTTCGAGGAATCGGCTGAGTTACTATAATTTTTTTTGAAACTATGTAATCGGAACAACAGTATTATAACACTTCAATACGATTAATCATATTCGGGAATTCCATATTTTATCAAACCGCCGATTAATATTAAAAATTTGAATTTACAGCACTCAAACATCACATGTTATTCTTTTTTCCCAGTCCGAGATGCAACAATCAACGCGGATTCGAAATGTAGAAACGACTCTCCTCTCCACTTGGAATAAGCATCTTGTGCCGCAAACCTGTCGTCTCTGTGCCTAGCAAGAATACGGTTGTACTCGGTGCACAATTTTATAACATGGTGCACCCTTGAAGAAACATGCGATGGTTCATAATTGTGGCGTGGCTTCTTGTACTTACCAACAAAAGGACCCAATGAAACGTTAATCCAAAATATACGATCGTCCTGCTGTTCTTTGGGTAGATCTTTCACAATGTAATAATTTTTTATCCATTCGGTCTCTTCCTCAACTTGTTTTAATCTTTCTCTATGATGGAATTGTTCTTGACCTCGCTTCTTAGCCTTGATTTCCTCTTCCTCCTCCTCCGTTGCCACTAACGATGGTTTAATTTTTTTTGGGTTGTTTGTTCCTTTTTTATATTTCTTCTTCCATTGTTGCAATTGATGTAGTTGTTCGCTTGCATCTTCGAAGTATGTTGTTGATTGATGATGGACTTGCCATTGAAAAGGTTTTTCATTCCGATTTTTTACTCAATAATAACTGAGAGGGGTTACCCTCCTTATATAGATTAGAGTTCCAACGGATCTAATTTTTGAAAATATGGCCGTTGAGGTTTCGTATCATTGGTGCACTACAATCGGTTGTTAACGATACACGTATTACCCCCGAATAAGACATTCGGTGGCAAACTTAAATTCTTATCTACCGATTAAGTTGGAAGTTACCAAAACTTAATCGGAAGTTAAATTAGTTACCAAAACATCCGAATATGGGCTGTCTAACCTTCAATATTGGCCCTTGGAATCACCTGGAGCCATGGCGTGGTTTGTTTTGAACTTGTAATATTCGGAGGATAATTTTTTTGTAAAGTTCCGAATGTACGATGGCCCAAAAATCAGAATTTGGGAAAAACTTATACTTTTCAAATTTTGTCTTTGAACTAATCGGAAGTTAAATTAGTTACCAAAACTTCCGAATATGGGTTGTCTAACCTTCAATATTGGCCCTTGGAACCACCTGGAGCCATGGCGTGGTTTGTTTTGAACTTGTAATATTCGGAGGATAATTTTTTTGTAAAGTTCCGAATGTACGATGGCCCAAAAATCAGAATTTGGAAAAACTTATACTTTTCAAATTTTGTCTTTGAAATAATCGGAAGTTAAATTAGTTACCAAAACTTCCGATTATGGGCTGTCTAACATTCAATATTGGCCCTTGGAACCACCTGGAGCCATGGCGTGGTTTGTTTTGAACTTGTAATATTCGGAGGATAATTTTTTTGTAAAGTTCTGAATGTACGATGGCCCAAAAATCAGAATTTGGAAAAACTTATACTTTTCAAATTTTGTCTTTGAAATAATCGGAAGTTAAATTAGTTACCAAAACTTCCGAATATGGGCTGTCTAACCTTCAATATTGGCCCTTGGAAACACCTGGAGCCATGGCGTGGTTTGTTTTGAACTTGTAATATTCGGAGGATAATTTTTTTGTAAAGTTCCGAATGTACGATGGCCCAAAAATCAGAATTTGGAAAAACTTATACTTTTCAAATTTTGTCTTTGAAATAATCGGAAGTTAAATTAGTTACCAAAACTTCCGAATATGGGCTGTCTAACCTTCAATATTGGCTCTTCGAACCACCTGGAGCCATGGCGTGGTTTTTTTTGGACTTGTAATATTCGGAGGATATGTTTTTTGTAAAGTTCCGAATGTACGATGGCCCAAAAATCAGAATTTGGGAAAAACTTATACTTTTCAAATTGTATCTTTGAACTAATCGGAAGTTAAATTAGTTACCAAAACTTCCGAATATGGGCTGTCTAACCTTCAATATTGGCCCTTGGAACCACCTGGAGCCATGCCGTGGTTTGTTTTGAACTTGTAATATTCGGAGGATAATTTTTTTGTAAAGTTCCGAATGTACGATGGCCCAAAAATCAGAATTTGGAAAAACTTATACTTTTCAAATTTTGTCTTTGAAATAATCGGAAGTTAAATTAGTTACCAAAACTTCCGAATATGGGCTGTCTAACCTTCAATATTGGCCCTTGGAACCACCTGGAGCCATGGCGTGGTTTGTTTTGAACTTGTGATATTCAGAGGATAGGTTTTTTGTAAAGTTCTGAATGTACGATGGCCCAAAAATCAGAATTTGGAAAAACTTATACTTTTCAAATTTTGTCTTTGAAATAATCGGAAGTTAAATTAGTTACCAAAACTTCCGAATATGGGCTGTCTAACCTTCAATATTGACCCTTGGAACCACCTGGAGCCATGGCGTGGTTTGTTTTGAACTTGTAATATTCGGAGGATAGGTTTTTTGTAAAGTTCCGAATGTACGATGGCCCAAAAATCAGAATTTGGAAAAACTTATACTTTTCAAATTTTGTCTTTGAAATAATCGGAAGTTAAATTAGTTACCAAAACTTCCGAATATGGGCTGTCTAACCTTCAATATTGGCCCTTGGAACCACCTGGAGCCATGGCGTGGTTTGTTTTGAACTTGTAATATTCGGAGGATAGGATTTTTGTAAAGTTCCGAATGTACGATGGCCCAAAAATCAGAATTTTGGAAAAACTTATACTTTTCAAATTTTGTCTTTGAAATAATCGGAAGTTAAATTAGTTACCAAAACTTCCGAATATGGGTTGTCTAACCTTCAATATTGGCCCTTGGAACCACCTGGAGCCATGGCGTGGTTTGTTTTGAACTTGTAATATTCGGAGGATAGGTTTTTTGTAAAGTTCCGAATGTACGATGGCCCAAAAATCAGAATTTGGGAAAAACTTATACTTTTCAAATTTTGTCTTTGAACTAATCGGAAGTTAAATTAGTTACCAAAACTTCCGAATATGGGCTGTCTAACCTTCAATATTGGCCCTTGGAACCACCTGGAGCCATGGCGTGGTTTGTTTTGAACTTGTAATATTCGGAGGATAATTTTTTTGTAAAGTTCCGAATGTACGATGGCCCAAAAATCAGAATTTGGGAAAAACTTATACTTTTCAAATTTTGTCTTTGAACTAATCGGAAGTTAAATTAGTTATCAAAACTTCCGAATATGGGTTGTCTAACCTTCAATATTGGCCCTTGAAACCACCTGGAGCCATGGCGTGGTTTGTTTTGAACTTGTAATATTCGGAGGATAATTTTTTTGTAAAGTTCCGAATGTACGATGGCCCAAAAATCAGAATTTGGAAAAACTTATACTTTTCAAATTTTGTCTTTGAAATAATTGGAAGTTAAATTAGTTACCAAAACTTCCGAATATGGGCTGTCTAACCTTCAATATTGGCTCTTGGAACCACCTGGAGCCATGGCGTGGTTTGTTTTGAACTTGTAATATTCGGAGGATAGGTTTTTTGTAAAGTTCCGAATGTACGATGGCCCAAAAATCAGATTTTGGGAAAAACTTATACTTTTCAAATTTTATCTTTGAACTAATCGGAAATTAAATTAGTTACCAAAACTTCTGAATATGGGCTGTCTAACCTTCAATATTGGCCCTTGGAACCACCTGGAGCCATGCCGTGGTTTGTTTTGAACTTGTAATATTTGGAGGATAATTTTTTTGTAAAGTTCCGAATGTACGATGGCCCAAAAATCAGAATTTGGAAAAACTTATACTTTTCAAATTTTGTCTTTGAATTAAATTAGTTACCAAAACTTCCGAATATGGGCTGTCTAACCTTCAATATTGGCCCTTGGAACCACCTGGAGCCATGGCGTGGTTTGTTTTGAACTTGTAATATTCAGAGGATAGGTTTTTTGTAAAGTTCCGAATGTACGATGGCCCAAAAATCAGAATTTGGGAAAAACTTATACTTTTCAAATTTTGTCTTTGAACTAATCGGAAGTTAAATTAGTTACCAAAACTTCCGAATATGGGCTGTCTAACCTTCAATATTGGCCCTTGGAACCACCTGGAGCCATGGCGTGATTTGTTTTGAACTTGTAATATTCGGAGGATAGGTTTTTTGTAAAGTTCCGAATGTACGATGGCCCAAATACTGGCCCCAAAATGGGATTTTTCCTATATCAGAAATTTTGAGATTTTTTCAATATATACATTCGGTAGTGAGTGTTCTTCCGAATACTGTGTGTCTACTTAAATATATTCGGTAGCCAAAAAATTCATTAAACTACCGATTATTAGCAGTTTGTATCCAGGAAGATATGGCCACCAATATTCGGCAGATAATTATCAAATCTTTCTCCCGAATACTGTCGATGTTCTTGAGAAATGAAGAACACGACTACATTCGGAAGTAAATAAGCATGAATATCGCCCGAATCTGGATAAATAACCGATAACCCTAGAATTTTTTTTTCTCGATTCGACGAATTAAAGCGAAATAAACCCCAAAAATGATAGATTCTTACCTAATTGGGGCCATTTGAAGTTGACGAAGTGTTTGACTATCGGAATCGCTACCACCGACTACATTGTCGGGTACGCGTTCTTCGCGTTCTTATACAGTTGAAATGAGTAGAATTTTTTGATTTGGTTTTTATACAGTTTTACCAGAAGGGCATTTATGTAACTTCAATATCATATAGGGTACCCCTTAACTAGAGTCTTTGGCTGGGTATAAATTGATGGCCCCTAAATCCTTTCGGGTGGCCCCTAAAAACGCGAGGAAAAAAATCTGAGTGATTTTGCCTGCAAATTCTTTGTTTCTTGAAGCACTGCCTGATTGTGGGGAAAAACAAAAGAAGCAAAATTCTGCGAGCTCAGTTCAAAACACGATTCACTTGGTATGAATTCTGCCAAACTTCATACCACTTGCTCCTGTTACCCAAAGACTACTTGCCATCTCCTGGAAAGTTGCTAATTCTTGCGAAGTATTAGAATTTACAAATGAACTAGAATCAGGAGAGACTGATTTTATGCTACAATTCTCCTTCAGAACAATTTCTAATAAAGCCCGACCACATCTTAGCTTTCAAAAACCACTGTAGGATAAAGCTTTCAGTTGGGCGGCCATCATCTAATTGCCATTATCGAAACAGTAGAAACACAAAAACAAACAATGAACCAGTAGTAAAATAACATTCCTCTCCACTGCATAGGAATTGTTGATCCACCTCTGTGATTGGCCGTTATGCGCGTAACCACATCTTCCTGATGTGACCCCAACCAAGCCTAAGGGCAATTCCTAAGACAATCAATAAACTTATTATTTTATTGAGCCACGTGGATGAACAAACTACATTTTTCATTATAGAAAACCAAGGTAAAATGAATAAATCTGATAATTTAGGGGAAAAATATTTGATGGGGGCATTTTATGATGGGGACGTGGGGGACAAATCATGTCTTGACACGTATTTTTGGTATAAATTGATTCCGTCAAATTTTGTTTCCAAATATATAAAAAAAGTGTATTTTTGGTGAAAATATTGGTTATCATAACTAATGATATTTTATCCTTTATATTTTTGTTAACAGAATTTGTTAAAACAATTAATTGGAAAAACACATGTCAAGACGTGATTTGTTCCCCATGCCCCATCATAAAACGTCCCCATCAAAAATTTACTCTAATTTAGGCTAGTGTTTTTATTATTATAGACTAATAAGAGTTAGGTCCCACTAGTAATTTTATTGAGATAAACTAATAAGAGTTGGGTCCCACTGATTATGTAACTAATAAAATAAATAATAAAAAATAAAACCTAAATATTATAATCGAATTTTGGAGAGAGAAAACAAATGGGCGTTTTTCCTTCCAACTCCATCGTTGTTCTTTTCAACTCCCGGTTTTCATTCAACCCCCGGTTTTCTTTCAACCCAACGGTTGTGCCACGATCGCCCGGCTAGGGGTGCACATACCCTACCCATACCCGCCAACCCTACCCTACCCGCCAATTTTTTAACCGTATCCTACCCTATCCACTATTTGGCGGGTAGGGTGGCGGGTGAAGATTTTTTTAACCGCCAATAAACGGGTAGGGTGGCGGGTAAAGCTCGAAATTATCCTACCCTACCAGCCTACCCGCTTATTTATACTATTGATCTCTGTCGTTGGTTTTCGTTTAATCTCTGCCGTTGGTTTTCGTTTCTAGAAACAAATCCTATCTACATTGTTTCTATCGGTCTGCCTCTTCCATCACTTCTCTCTTTCTCGCAGCCTCAGCTCTCTCTTGGTTTCCTAATGAAACCCCTCTCTCACATATCGAATTTCTATCTCAATCTCAGAAATCGAAGATTATTCATAATCCCATCTCAAATTCAATCGAACCTTAGTCTCACAAATCGAAGCTTATTCATAACCCCATCTCAAATCAAAACTCGTGAATCAGCAGAAATCAAAATCAAACTCTTTTTATTGTAACCCAAAATCCAGTTTGATTATTGGGAAGAAGAAGATATTGAACTAGAGATCACTGAACTAATTTTTAACTTTGATTTAGTTTTTACTTGAGATTATCATTATTTGATTAGATCAGATTTGATTGGTATTTTTAATTCGATATTAAGATATAGATCCATCATCGACGACATCATATACTCTTATTGCTGTTATTTCTGGTGGTGATGAAGACCCAAGAAGAAGATCTCCTCAGGTATAAACCTCATTGTTATTACAATTTTTTTTTTTAATTTTTAATTTTTTTGATTTTCTCATGTTTTCTTCGTTCTGCAAATTGTACTTTCTTTGTAGGAATAGTAGCAACAACTTTCTTTGCAGGAGCAGCAGTTTTCTTCTTCTTAGGTGCAGCAGTAGTAGTTTCAGATTTCTTGAAGGTAGTTGGAACAACAACAGTAGTAGTTGGGTGAGGTTGAAATGGGTTTCCTTTGATTTAGGGTTTCCTTTGATTAGCAACACAATTCTTCAATTGGACACCTAACGTTTTCTTGTAACTTGCAGGTAATACATCTTTGTGTTTCTTTTCCATGTACTTGGCGATTGCATATGAACTTGATCCACCTTTCTCATTCAACCCTTTTCTTATTCAGAGTCTGAAATTCAGATTTCAGAAAGTCATGGAAAAGGGGGAAAAAACGGTTATACCCGCCACCCTACCCGACCCGCCAGAGAATGGGTTGGGTAGGATCTTACCTGTTTAATGGCGGGTATGGTGGCGGGTAAAAATTTTCTTAACCGCCAGTAAACGGGTAGGGTGGCGGGTATAGGCCATATCCTACCCACCCTACCCGTTGTGCCGGGCCTTCCATCGAGCGCGCGTCTCTTCTTCCAACTCACTCAACAAACAAACCAACAAATTTGTTGGTTTGTTCATCCGTTTTTCATGTTTGTTGAGTCCATAGTGGGATCAAAATGAACAAACCTTTGAGTTGTTGAGTCCATAGGAACTGCTCTAATAACTATAAATAAACAATGGTCACAAGGACCCGACTCCTGCTCAAATATTAATTAGTGCAAGCCACTATTTATAACGATTCATAACCTTCCACCGAAATAAAGAAGGAAAGAAATCTAATTAGGAATCCAACATGAAAAGCAAAACTATGTCACTCATTTTATCAGATACTTCCTACATCAACTTTGTTGCTAACATTAGACTAAAATTTGAATATATTCCTACGGACCTTTAACACCAATCTACAGGTTAGTGATATTCTGGTGTTGGTTCTTTCAATGATTTTGAATTGTCCAGAGCTCTCAGCCCCAACCATATCCTCTGTATCTAGCAAAGAGGGAACTCGTCTGTCATGTTTCAGACCTTCGACAATGTTCACAACCTGAAGGAAAACTGGTTTTGAGTACTCTGAAGGAATCCGTATAAACAAACTTAATTACATTATTCGTTAAATACTCTAATTCTACTAGATAGAAATCTTACCTTATCCAACTGGTGCACATTTCTATCCTCTATACCATGTAAATAATCTAGAAACTGAGGAAACGGGTGAGACGATACATTCATTGGCGATCTCAAGCTATTAGGTGAACAACTAAAGATATTGAACAAGTAATGTACAACACCTGAGTATGCTTCATCTTTGAATATTAGCAAACTGCAAGGCATCAGTAGGATAGAGGAGTGCTGGTGGTTCGGCAAACATATGTCCGTCTCGTTTTCAGAACCCACTTCGTTTGAACTTGAATCACCATCAGCAGCATATCTACCAGATCTACTTGATTCCATCAACCTAGAATGAGGGGTAAAGTTCATAACAGCAGGTGATCCAAGAGAGATTATTGCTACAACAGGAAAATATGCAGGACCATCCTGGTGCGGCTGAAACATTGACAACATAAGCGGAAAAAAATTTGTTACAACCCTACAGGATTTTGATGTTCAGAGTTTGATCTGAAAAAAACCATAAACAGAACAACAGACAGACCATAATATGTCAATCAACAATACAAACACACCGTAGTTAACTGATAGCTAGGCCACAAAAACACTTCTAAAAGAATTAACATCTGTAATTGTCGTTTACATGTGTTCGTCACAAAAATTTGTTACTACCGACATTTTGATTTGTTTGTTCAACTTAATTTTGCTTAGAGAAGCTATTTTTCTATATATTTTGTACTCAAACATATGAGGTTAATGAATGCATGCTTCACCGAAACTATAAATCTGTGCAAAAATAAAGCTCACAACATAAAGAATCAGCAAAGTATAGGATTTCAACGTTAAAACGATAGACACCAAAAACAAATAGAGATTGAACTAGCAGAAACAAAGAACTAGGTCAACTACAAACCATGATCCCCTGGTCAGGGAGGTATTCGTTGATGAGCACATGGTTGATTGGTGACGGGAACAGTCCAGCTTCTTCGCATATTCTTTTTGTTACCCTTGTTAGCCAAGGAGGTACTGCACAAGCACACGAGAATGATTATGCTTTTCTTACAAGAGTTCTCCCATGTGATCGACTTAAAAGACATACCCATTAAGCTGGGGATATAACTGCAGGCACAAAACAGTGTGCATATTTTGAGTTTTATGGAGGGTACCCGCAAGCTTGAGATTTATGGAGTGTAAGCATCAAATGGGCAAATCTGCAAGCTTTGATGCTACCGTAATATGGGTACAAAGATTACCAAACTAGGGTTTTGTACACAAGTTCATACAGTATAATTTACCCAGCTAAAGAAGATGAACTTTACTCACAGTTCTGTGGTAAGAGACCCTTTTCATGTACAATACCACCTGCCACAATTATAAAAACTAAAAACTCAGGGTCTGAAACAAAGATTTAGGTTGTCACTCAAAGATTAAGGAAAAAAGAGAAGAAAATAACGAACCCCAATTTTGTAATCTCCTGTTCTTCAATGATTTCCACTTAGATATGGGAGATTGGTAAATCTGTAGGAGAAGTAAAAAGAAACCCAAATTCACAGAATATACAAATAAGAAGAAAAACTCAAATGAGCTTGAAGAGATCGAGATAATTACATGATTAAGAAACTGGGTTTGTTCAGAATCTGATATGAAATCGGGAATATAATACAGAGTTGGCAAAGACCCAACTTTAAACTTTTCCAAATTCTCTATTCTTCTTCCATTCTCTTTCTGCTGTTTCAGTCTCCGCTGCAGCTGTTGCTTCTCGTTAGTTAGTATATAAGTTGCCCAGTCTAGAGACTGTAGTGTCTAATAAATCCGAGGATTACAAACACAACAGGGATATGAAATAAAAAGTGGCGGACCCTCGTCAGGCTTAGGGCGATTTCTCTACGATCCAACGACGGGTGCAGGGGCGGAGTCAGGATTGTAAGTTAGATCGTTCGCAATGAACGACTAAAACCAAAAGTTTGGCCCACAAACCTACCGCAGAGGGACGGACTAAAAATTAAAAATTAGAGTATAACCAAATATCAAACTATATTTAGTCTGAAATTCGGACCAAAACTATATTTGGTCGAGCGTAAGTTAAAAATGCGCTTGATACCAGACGCAGATTAAAAATTCGTTTGGAACGGGACGAATATATAAACTATGCACGTAATCCAAGCACAGGTTAAAAATTCGTCTGATGGTGGGACGGATATTACACATACGTTCTAATCATGGTCCAATATAAAATGGGGTGGGCTTATAATGTTCGCTTGATAACAAGCGAAAGTTTAAACCACGTTTGAACTAGGCGGGGTTATAATGTGCGTTCGCCCAAATTTTGCTCCTATCGTAGTGCGGCAACACGGAGTAAACGAAATCCTTTTAGTTTCTTTTCGGTTTTTGCTTTTTGGTTATATTCGCACCATTGCAGTTGTTCTTAGGGGTGCAAAAAGAAAAAAATCCTTCAGCATTTGTCCCTTTACTATTGAGATGTATGCCAATCAAAATGGGTCAGCTGCTTCTCTATTTCAAATTTTTTTTGGGGGATATTCCCTCGACGAGTTTAGTATTATTTATTTACATTTGAGTATATGTGGCGTATCAAATCAGCTTTGTTATTCAGATAATCCCGCGGTACGCTAAGAGCAACTGCAGTGGTACGACTATAACCAAAGATCAAAGACCAAAACGAAAGACCAAATATGAGTTTAGTCTGCACTGTGACGCCAGGGTAGAGGAGTATATTTAGTCGAGCGGATGTATAATCTACGCTTGGTTGTGGAGCGTACATATAAAGTTCGTCCCGTTGAGGCGTAGATATAATGTACGCTTGTTGTGGGGCGTTGATAAAGATTACGCCTGTTGTGGGGCGCGCATATAGTTTACGCCGGGAGAAGGGGCATTGGTATAATCCACGCATGTTGGGGAGAATGGGTAAACGACCGCCTGAATGAGGCGTATGTATAATCTCCGCTCAGCTGTACAAACGTAAACGGCACGTGAGGCATGAACCGTAATTTTTGAACCTTAATTTTTAGTTTGTTTAGTGCTTCGTATTTTTGATCTTACTAATAGATTAGATATTATCTTATTTCCTTTCTTAGCATTATTCTCAATTACTGTGAAGTATTCTCAATTACTGTGAGATACTCACTGACATTCTTTTGACATATAATAACGAATAAGAAAAGGGAAAGCTCTGATGGGAGTTTCACCATTATCCAAGATGGTATCATCCTAAAACCGATCCATGAATCCCTCTTCTTCTCTTACTTAAAAAAATAAATAAACCGAATGGACGGTGAAACGAAAAAGTTACATCCAGCCTTTGCTGTCACCAACATCAAAACTCTTATACCCATTCTCTGGACATCAAAAGGATGAATATTCTTCATGTGTTTTCCTTTTCGAACTCCATCCCCAAGCTCATAATCTAGTTTTTCTCATTGACGGCTCAGCAACTCCAACAGATCTTGATGCCGCTACCGTAAAACAGCTAGATGCACTCTGTCGCCACTGGATGTTCTCTACCATGGCCAAAGATTTAATGCTCACTGTTCTCAAATCAGGCAAAACTACTAAAGAAATCTGGGATCACCTCAAGAAGCTCTTTCAAGACAACAAAGGCAGCCGCGCAACAACCCTTGAAAGTAAGTTTGTTAACCTTAAATTTACTGACTGTAATGGTGTTGATGATTACTGTGATAAACTTAAATCGTTCTCCGACCGATTAAGTGATCTCGACTTCCCGATGAATGACAAGCGTTTGGTTATTCAACTTGTCAATGGCCTTCCGGAGGAATACAACACTGTTGCATCTTTCATTCAACATTCCATGCCTAGTTTTGATTCTGCCAGATCTCAACTGAGAACGAAAGATATAAGGAGTTCTCAACAAACCCTAAATCCTACACCGACAGCACTGGCTGCTGCTGCCTCCCCTGTACAGCACCAAAATCAGCGACAACATCGTCCCAGCAACAGCAAACGTGGTCCATGACCACCCTCCAGCGGTAATGTTAACTGGACCCAAAGCCCAGCGGCCCAACCACCTCTCCTGCCAACTCCCAGCATGCATCACACATCCCAACAGACTCCAGGCTACTCTCGTCAGCCCAACTACCAGCCTCACTGGTCTCCCTACTGGCATGTGCCTCCCTGCCCGTACCCTACAGCCGCTGCTTGGCAACCACGCCCTCCACAACAACACCAACAACGCTCCCAACGCGCATGGTCACTTGGATTAGGTCGTGGCCAAGCTTACTTCACTCCGACCAATGAAGTTCTCCAACCGGATGATATTTCAGAGGCATATAGCTCCATGAGTCTTCAACCTCCTGATGAATATTTCTATATGGACACCGGCGTTACCTCACATCTTACTTCAAATCCAGGTACGCTGCATAACGTTTTCAAATCTAGCAATGTTCGCTCTATTCTAGTTGGCAATGGCAGTAGTATACCAGTTACGGCTAGTGGTACCAAGTTCATACATCTTCCTTATCATCTTCTTCATCTAAAAGATACCCTTGTTGTCCCTGACATTATCAAAAACTTAGTGTCTGTCCGCAAGTTTACAACTGATAATCATGTGTCTGTTGAGTTTGACCCATCTGGTTTCTCTGTGAAGGATTTGATTTCGAAGAAGACTATTCTACGATGTGACAGTTGGAGAGATCTATCCTATCACCAAGTCCATCGTATCTCCTCCTACTCCGCTCTTGCCTCAACCTATCTCTCTTGCTGTTTGTTCGCCAGATGTTTGGCATAACCGGCTTGGTCATCCTGGAAAAGATATATTAGATGCCTTACACACCAAAAGTTTTATTTCGTGTAATAAAAATTCATGTTCTCAACTGTGTCATTCTTGTCAAGTTAGCAAACATGTTAGATTACCATTTTTTGAGTCTCATTCCAATACTTTTGCTCCCTTTGATATTATTCATAGTGACTTATGGACATGTCCATCACATGTTGAAACAGGTTTTCGATATTATCTTATTTTATTGGATGATTTCACTAATTATCTATGGGTTTATCCTTTAAAATTCAAATCTTAAGTTTACACCAAATTCTTGGAATTTCACTCTTTCGTTAAAACTCAATTTGAGCATGACATCAAAAGTTTTCAATGTGATTTAGGTCGTGAGTTTGATAACTATTCTTTTCATAATTTTGCTCATACAAATGGATTTGTCTTCCGTTTCTCTTGTCCTCAAACCTCCTCCCAGAATGGCAAGGATGAGCGTATGATTCGTCGAGTTAACGACATTACTCGTACTCTTATGTCTCACGCCTCAATTCCCTCCAAATATTGGGCTGACTCTCTTAACATGGCCGTCTATCTTCATAACATTCTTCCTACCAAAATTCTCCATTTTCGATCTCCTGTCTTTGCTCTCTATGGTCGACAACCTACATATGATCATCTTCGTATTTTTGGATGTCTTTGCTATCCTAACCTTTCCTCCATCACACCTCACAAACTTGCTCCTCGCTCTACCAAATGTGTATTTCTTGGTTTTCCTGCCAATCATCGTGGTTATCGTTGTCTCGATCTTACCACACATAAAATCATTATCTCTCGTCATGTAACCTTTGACGAAATTTTCCTCCCTTTCGCAACACCTACTCCCACCGGTCATACAGACTCAGAACCCTCTCCCTCACCTATCCACCACTATTTTGCTGACACCCTTGCCTATCCGTCAGCACCTCCCTCATCCCCTTCGTCTGATGTCCTCAGTTCCCCTATTCCATATATTCCTCCTCACAGGCGCAGACCTACAGTGCCTCCCACTTCTTCCGCTACCACATCTACTAGTCCAGCTCCCACTTCTTCCGCTACCACATCTATTAGTCCAGCTCCTACTACTTCAAATGAACAACCTACAATCTCCATTCCATCTGCCTCCCCTAGTCCAGTTTCTCCAGTTCCCACTCTTGTACATCCTCCCACTGTTACGGCTCCACCCATCCCTCCTCCCTCTCATCCGGTCACTCGGGCCTCCCGAGGCATTTTTTGCCCCAATCACAAACTCAATCTTCATGTTCAGTCCAAATATAAGATCTCTCTGTTGCCTCGTTCCCACCTTTATGCTCTTAGGGACCCTAACTGGAATGCAACCATGCTAGATGAATACATTTCCATGTTGAAAACTAATACTTGAGAACTTGTTCCTCGGCCACGAGATGCACATCTTATTCGTTATATGTGGGTTTTTCGCCATAAATTTCATGCTGACGGTTCCTTGCAGCGTCACAAGGCACGCAGTTTCCAATGGTAAGTCCCAACAAATTGGAGTTGATTGTTTTGAAACGTTTAGTCCGGTTGTCAAACCAGCGACTATTCGTACAGTGCTTACTATTTCCACGTCACGTTCTTGGCCTATACATCAACTGGATGTCAAGAATGCGTTTCTCCACGGGGATTTGACTGAGACAGTTTATATGCATCAGCCTCCGGGGTTTGTTGATCCTGAACACCCTGATTATGTATGTCGACTTCGTCGTTCACTTTATGGTCTAAAGCAGGCTCCTCGTGCATGGTTTCAGCGATTTGCCAAGTTCATTATCAATTGTGGTTTTCGGGGTAGTGTATGTGATCCCTCTCTCTTCGTCTACCAATCCGGATCCGAGATGGCATACTTACTTTTATATGTTGATGACATCATTTTGACAGCAAATACTGATCATTTTCTTGGAAAATTTATTACATTGATGAAACGAGAGTTTGCCATGACTGACCTTGGCCCGCTGCATCATTTTTTGGGTATTTCTGTTAACCGCTCATCTTCAGGCCTCTACTTGTCTCAGTCAGTTTACGCGAAGGACATCATCGCTCGTGCATCTATGACAAACTGTAATCCTGTGGCCACACCAGTTGATACCAATTCGAAACTAAGTGCAACATCCGATCCTGTGATCGAGGATCCTACTTTATACCGAAGCCTGGCTGGGGATCTTCAGTACCTCACCTTCACTATACCAGACATTTCTTATGCAGTTCAGCAGGTATGTTTGTTTATGCATGACCCTCGCGAGCCTCACATGCAGGCCCTTAAGAGGATCCTTCGTTATCTTCAGGGTACACTTGATCATGGCTTGTTCCTGTCTGCTACTACACTCACTGGATTAACTGCTTATTCTGACGCTGATTGGGCTGGGTGTCCAGATTCCCGTCGATCCACTTCCGGATACTGCATCTTTCTAGGTGACAACCTAGTTTCTTGGTCTTCTAAGCGTCAGGCAACTGTCTCTCGCTCAAGTGCTGAAGCTGAATATCGGGGAGTGGCCAATGCTGTTGCAGAGACTACTTGGCTTCGCAACTTCCTTCTTGAGCTTCATCTACCTCTACGACGTGCCACCATTGTATACTGTGATAACGTCAGTGCCGTCTATATGTCTGGTGATCCTGTGCAACATCAACGCACCAAACATGTGGAGATTGATATACATTTTGTTCGTGATCGCGTTCGTATTGGTGATATTCATGTACTACACATCCCCTCGGAAAATCAATATGCTGATATTTTTACCAAGGGCCTTCCACGACAGCTATTTACTCGTTTTCGTGCTAGTCTGAGCGTCTGCTCTTCTCCCGCTCCGAATAAGGGGGTGTAACAGATTAGATATTATCTTATTTCCTTTCTTAGAATTATTCTCAATTACTGTGAAGTATTCTCAATTACTGTGAGATACTCATTGACATTCTTTTGACATATAATAACGAATGAGAAAAGGGAAATCTCTGATGGGAGTTAGGCTTAATGAATGTGTTAGGCTATACATGACTCAGCTAGTTTAGAGTCAGAGTCATATTAAAAAAATTCTACTGTCAGAAACTTGGAATTTACGAATGGGCGGAGGTATTAGGTCCTCTCATCATGGGGCGTTAACTATATGCACGTCCGAGTTGGGGCGTTGACTATATCAGCGCCTGACTGAGGCGTATGTATAATGTTAGCCTCATTGGGGCGTTTATTATATCACCGTCTGGCATGGGGCGTAAACTTCAACAACGCCCCGTCGGGCGTACATTTCAGCACCGCTCCATTGAGGCGTAGTTTATATACACGCATGTTCGTGGGACGAATATTATACATGCGCTTCATGTGAAGCGTACTTTATATACACGCCCGGTGACAAACGAAGATTATACGTCCGCTCGACTATATATAGGTTTGGTCTTGGTCGGGGACCAAATATAGTCTGGAATTTGGTCTTGGTCCATATTTTAGTCTTTACTCCGTCCCGTTGTGTCTGCTCTCTGGACCATAATTATAAGTTTGATCGTCCACTGTGGTTGCTCTAAGGTTTAAAATTCTAATTTATAATTGATAGTCCATGTGGAATATTAAATTAGGTTTTTCCATCGCTAATTTGTACATAACATCCTAGATAGATTTTGTGTGGACAAGGGTTGGTTGAGCGGCTAAGATTCCCGCCAACTGCTATATCCAACAACAACTTTTTTTTTAATTCAATATATTACACTTTTCCTTCGACCTTTCTGCTCACTCCTTCAATATTTTTCTTGTATAAATATTATAGTATTTCACTATTAAAAAATATTACATTATTTTATATGTACAAACTATTAAAATATCTCGAGCTACTACTAAAAGGAGAAGAAATGAAAACCCTCCGAGCAGTGCTATCCCGCACGACCTTGTGGGAAGCTATCCCACTCAAGCGGCTTCTTTACCGTTAGATCATGCTAAAACCCAGATCTAACAGCCTTGAACCCTTTAGGGAAATGGTGGGTCATATCCTGAAAGTGGTGGGTGCTTTCCTGAAAGTGATGGATCCTTTCCTGAATGTGAATCTAATCGTTGATTTAATCATCCAACGTTAAAGAAGCCGCTTTTGCGTGAAGCCATCCCGAAAAATCATGTGGGATAGCATTTGTCAAACCCTTATAGTAAAAAGCAACCAATATCTTCAACGGATACTGAGTCTAGTTTGGATGACGATCGTGGTTATGATCGTCCCAAAAAAATATCTGGTAGAAAATCAGTAGAAAGTTGAGGTCATATTTATACAAAAGTTTGGTGGGATAGGATATAAAACCAAGATGTTAGGGTATGACTTATGAGAGTGAGAGGGTTTTTATTTGTCTACCTGAGGATCTGTTCCTTTGGTAAGATTTATAGCTTTGAATACATTTCTGCTGAATGCGCCTTCCCTACTTATATATGTCTTATTGACATCTCTACAAATATAAATTCGGGAGTAAAGTTTACCGAGTCCACCTTCATTGGCGACAAGTTTGTGGCGGTGCTTCCTCGAGTAAGCATCACAACATAATTATGCATTAGAACCAAAATGCTCATTCGATAATCTTCGTAGCAACATTGACGGTTCCTTGGGTAAGCATCACAACATAATGGTGTCATAACATTATTAATGCTCCCACAAGTAAGCAACATGGGTAAATGTTACATCCTCAATCAAGGATCAAGCATTTTGATATCGCAGCATCATGATGCTTCCGTAGGTAAGCAACATTCGCTAATGTCGTTTATCTTGGTAAGAGAGAAGCTTATTAGTATTGTTGCATTACGACGCATCCTTTGGAAAATTTACATAAATAGCGTTGCTTCCTTACGTATGCATCACGTGCTACACTATTACACCCTTTAATGAACTTCGTCCCAAAATCCAAAATGAAATTATTGTGGACAAGCTTCACCGGTTTAAATTTTCTGAGCATGTGTCTTATACCATAATGTTCAGAAATCCCACAAGACTTTACAAAAAAATTTCATGGACATCAATTAGGACCTTATGAGCATACGTCCCATATTGCATATCCAGGTGTTCCAAAAGATCTACAATGCTATCTAGAAAATCAATTTGGATCTACTGAGCATATGACTCATACCACATACTTTGGAAATACCAAACAATTTCTCAACACGAGATCCTAAGTTCATGACCCATGCCGCAACACTTGGGAATCCCCAAAGTTCAAAGTTCAGCAAGGATCACTAAAGGTAGTTTTCAAAACTAAGAGAATCCTTTATTTTAAAATATGACAAGCAATTTCTAGCGCAATACTATGAGGACCAAAATCTAATGCCAGAGAAATCGTATGCAAGCCACCGTTCCAAACGATCTTCCAGGTTGCGATTGAGGTAGTGGAATCTAGCCGACACGACAATGCCTACCTTTCCAAACGGGTGAAGATGATCATCCCCATTATGTGCCACCATTTCAGATCGTCTTCTGGGTCACCAACTATATAGTAGGTCCCTGATAAGAAACGGTTTGTTTCTTATTCACGGACAGCAGAAACAAGTTCAAAAGGTCATGATTTTAGGAACCAATAAACCAAACAGTAACGCTTTTCTTAATATTTTTCTTGTTTATTATCAATGAATGGAAAATGCCTATTTATAGGCTACATTACTTGGAAAATAAGAAAACAATCAAATAAAATACCTATTTTTTCATAAAAAAACTCTTAATAAATTAAATAACTAAATACTAAATTATAAAACTTGTTGTTATCGCGCTTCGCAGTGGCTAGCCAAGGCGGCTTCCATAATTTTGCTAAACTTGACCCGTATAATGGACTAAGAAGACCAATTATGCTTAACCGATGTATCGTGTCAGCAACGTCGACTTAGACGATAAGACGTGGTCTTATGATTCCACCCTCCTTAAATGGGACTTTACCCTCAAAGTCCACTATATACATTGGCTTTGTATATGATCGTATCGTTCCACCCTCCTTAAATAAGACCTTTCCCCCAAGGACCGATCTCTGTACAACTACAACTTATTTTTCTTCCGTCTTCGACTCGGTGCATGATACTTCGATAATACCAGTGGAACAAACATTTTCAATAACCTCGATAAACATGTGTGGTGACATATAATTGCAATCATGAATTGCTTCATTTCGCTCATATTTAGCTATTTTAGTCGCTTGATATTCCTCGTAAGTCATCTCTCCAAACTTAGATAATATACCACACAAAAAATTATACAAAGATCCCATATAAAGAGTTTCCCACTTATACCATTTTAATGCATTCCCTTCTAGATGTGCTACGACTATTACAGTTTTCCCATGCGGTGCAATATTATTAGACTCCAAATATGATTCCATTTCAAATGACCACTCCATTGCATTAGTACCATCAAAAATTGAAAGGACTGGAGATGAGTTTTTGTTTCGGTATTTATTGTCCCAAGACATACTGGTTTGACTGTTGGGCTTCACGGGTAATGGGATGACTGTTGGACTTGGATAAATGGGCCTGAACTACCAATATGGATGGAACAAAATACAAATGATTTTTTAGGGACCATGGTTTTTTTGAGGGGATCATGGTTTTATTAGGACACATTTCCTATAGTTATACGGGGTGTCCTAAAGTGTTGAAATGACTAACCCACCATTAACCTAATTTAATTTAGAACCAACCTAATAACCATCTATATATATATAACCACCATCTCTTCCCACCACCACCGCCCACCACCGTTGATTACCACCACCACCACCTCCGATTATCATCACTACCAACCACCGATTACCATCACCGCCCACCACTGCCGATTACCACCACCACTACCACCACCAACCACCAATTACCACCACCACCTCCGATTACCGCCACCACCAACCACTACCACCTCTATATATATAGCTTAATTTAAAATATTAACAAAGATATTCTCACAAACCCATTATTTGTGATTCGTTTTTGGTTGAATAAATGAGAAGTAATCATCAAAATGAGTTGAAAATGGAAGTTGCAGAGAGGTTTAATGGAGGGTTTTTTTCAGAGAAAAGTTCGGTTACGTCGCAAAAAAAAAGTCTCAGCCGAACTTTTAGTTTGGTTACGTCGCAAAACGTTCGGTTTCGTCGCAAAAAGTTCGGTTATCACGAATTTATTTTTTCTTAACCGAACTCAGAGTTCGGTTGATTCGCAAAAAATACTTTTAACCGGACTCCTTGTATTAGAACAACACAAGTCTATAAGTTCGGTTCCTTCGCAAAATAAGGATATCACCAAACTTTAAGTTCGGTTGGTAGAGCAATTTGATATGTAACCAAACACACAAGATGTACCCAAATAAATTGTTAAGTTCAAAGTTCGGTTACCTACCATTTTATACTAGGTAACTGAATATAGCACTGTAACTTTGATTTTTTTTTTATCAGTGAGTTCGGTTAGATACGCTTTTGTATAAAAGTTTGCGAACCAACTGAACTATGTACTGTTGGTAAAATTTTATTTTCACGTAAATTTCGGGTAGTTATTGTTTGCAAAGAAACCGAACTTCTAGACCCTAAAGTTCGGTTACATTGCGGGCAAACCGAACATTACACTGTACGACCAAAACCTCCATTAACGAGCGAGTTCGGTAACTTGCGTGTTTGGAAAACGTAACCGAACTACACTTTCAGGTTTGTTCAGTTACATGTTCTTGACATATGGTAACCAAACTGGCCCAAATCCACATAAAAAATTTCATTTATGTTGAAAGTTTGGAGCAATTAAACCAACATATCTAAGTTTGAAGCATACCTGATAACCCAAATGCTCTTCATCCGATTGTGGTTGGTAAATTTTTTTCATGTTTTTCTTCTTCATCTTCTCTAACTTTACTCTCTCAATAATTCTACTTCTTTAGCTTAATCATTTCACTAATGATTTCACTAATCATTACCCAAAATTAAGCAGGAGGGTAGTTTAGGTATTAATATAAATATCTAGATAAGGGGTGAGCTAGATTCACTTCTAAATGTCTTACCAAAAATAGAACCATGGTCCTCCAAAAAAACCATGGTCCCCAAAAAATCGTTCCAAAATACAGTAGTTGTAACTTGGGTTGTAACAGATGATACGGGTGAGTGGACTGTTGCCGCTGACAACGGTTTAAGACCTTTATACATGTGTAAGGTGCAATTGATATGCGTTTTCACCTAGGGTTTCGACAAATCCAACTAATGTGAAACGAATTATGGAACTAGCGAGATTAATCTTACCTATCAATACGGAACCATAAAACACCAACACGCTGGTGACGTTGGATTGGTTTCTTCGATATTAACTTCTCTAAATACAACCAGTAAGGTTTAATCTTATACTTGTGATATCTTTGGTGTTTCTGTACCGATAAAGCTCTTGTTCAGCTCTCATACTTGGTCACAAACAAACAATACTTCAGTATTTCTTTTATATTTTTTTTGGTGGATACGGCGAAAGATGGTGGTGGTAATGGGTGAAGCAAAGATAGTCGATGATGATGATGGCGGCGGCGGCGGAAGCTGGGATAGGAACGAACTTATCTGATACCAATGATAAGAAAGTGTTTGTTTCTTATTCACTGCCAGTAGAAACAAGCTCAAAAGATCATGATTCTAGGAACCAATAAACCGAACAGTAACGCGTTTCTTAATACTTTTTTTGTTTATTATCAATGAATGGAAAAGGCCTATTTATAGGCTACATTACTTGGAAAATAAGAAAACAAACCTAAAAAAGATTACTTTTAATATAAATCCTAATTCTAATAAAATACCTATTTTTCATAACAAAAACGCTTAATGAATTAAATAACTAAATACTAAATTATAAAATTTGTTGTTATCGCGCTTCGCAGTGACTAGCCAAGGCGGCTTCCATAATTTTGCTAACCTTGACCCGTATAATGGACTACGAAGACCAATTATGCTTAACCGATGTATCGTGTTAGCAACGTCGACATAGCCGATAAGACGTGGTCTTATCAGTCTCCATTTAAGGGCTGGAAAACTCACAGTACTTGACTAAGTCTATCTCAACTTGCAAAGTGAGTGGCTTAGCGGTTATGAATTTGCTTCACAAGCCACTATTGGCCTACTCTTCCAACTAGTTCCTTTACCTTTCAGGAATTTTTTTCGTAGTTTCATTACAAACCAGCATTGATGAATCCCACACGTACTTTTATATATGAACTTAATATAATACCAACTGCGATGGATCAAAAAATTCATGCCTCTGTGTGCCGAGCCCAGCAGGCCGATACTTAGCAATGTTTCACTCATAACGTAGTGAACTAGGCCGTAAATGTAATACCCGATATTCGTATTTACGTATCGCGTCGGGTAACAAACCAACTTTTTAAGACGATTCCACTAAGCAAACTTAGCGTCTTCATCAAGGAGGGATAAAGGTACAGTCATCTCCTACAATTCCACAGACGCACTCCCAACAAAGATATAAGAGAACTACATGAGCGACCCATCTCTAACTATAAGAGAAGGATTTGTTGGAAAATTAACAAATATTCTTCTCTCTTCTTTCCATTTACGAACAAAGATGTTAAAATCAATGATCTTAATGTTAGAGACACTAAGAAACATTACTTTCGTGAGAAAATACCATCTATAAAAACTATTTTCCAAGCCAGTTATGAACGAAGAGCATAATTTTAGCGATATGACTCACATAAGAATTATATCTTCCCTAGCCATGTACGGACGTAGAGATCAAAGTTCTCGGTCTTATTCCCTAGCGATTATGCATTCAGAGAGGAAAGACGAAAACTAAGACCATCTTATGAAATCCTTGCAATATATTTATAAAGTGTGATCGTGGAAAGATCAAAATTGCATATCTTAAAAATATTTTACTCTTATTTATCCAGGTATGAACAAAAGAATTAAGAGCTTAACTTATAAGATATTCATTTATCACCAGAAATATGGTAATGTATAACAAATCTTACAAAACAAGCAATACATATAATAAATTTATAAAGATTAGGTATCACAATCATCTTCAAAGTAACATTAAACTAAATAAATTTTAATCGTTGAAAAATCATAATATTTGAAGTTGCTAATGTATCACATAAATAAGATACTTCAAAATCCAGTATTTCTCCTTAAAACAATAAGTTTAAATTCCCACAAGGAGTTAACCAAAAACAAAGAAGAGGAAGTGAAGGAGTTAAGTGTCATCTTCACTCATAGAAGAGTCAACTCAAGTAACTTGAATCTTTTTCGTATCTTCCTTGATCTCGGGAAACTTTGTGGCAAGCAAGCCCAATTATTGTCGCACACATCTTACCTCATTGTCTACCTTTCAAACATACTTGAGAATTTGTTGAAGTAGACTCAAAGAGGTAGGGTCCCAAGGACTAATAGATGAAGGAGAATGAAAATGCGGGGGTACCAAAATACACCACCACTTATTTCTTAGGAAATATGTATGGAAAAACCCAATAGAACTCCGAGAGTAAAACTCAATCAAGGAATAATATCTAGAGTTATATCTCTCTCTCTTGCGATTAGAACGCTACAGAAACAAATTCGTAAACCTAATCACAAAGAGATTACTTGGACGATACCAAAGATCAATGTCCAAGAATCAATCAAGTCGTATCCAACAAACTAGGTCAGATGTCTCTGCTATGATTGATAAATGTACAACCTGTGATATTTCAATCATAAAGATAAACAATATAATGCGGAAAAAGAAATAATACATACACCAAATTTTCTGTTAACGAGGCAACCACAAATGCAGAAAAACCCCGGGACCTAGTCCAGATTGAACGCCAAATTGTATTAAGCCGATACAAACACTAACCTACTACTAATTAACTTCAGACTGGAATGTATTTGAACCCTAAAAGGTATCCCACCGGTTAAGGTACAGTCGTGCTCCTTACGCCTCTTGAATCCTAATAGGACTCCGCGCAATTGATTCCCTTAGCTGACGTCACACCAACTAAGAGTTGCTTCAACTCAATTGAAGACATACATTGAAATAATTCAACAATATTTTTAATGGCATTTAAGAGATTTTCGTGTCTATAGATATTTATTTACCGTATTCCTTAAGAATATAGTTTGACAACCTTTTAGGACAACAAAGCCTAATAAGTAATACCCTTGACTGATGGATTCTAGACTTTTACCCTTTTCAAGGGATATTTTTTTAGATTTTTTTCATCAACTATTAGATCAGAAACCTTAGTTGAGTTTAGCGCGTCCAGAGGGACTAAACAATCAGTTGGTCCCCTAGATAAAATACCCTGAAGTATCCTTAAATAATTCTGGTGTACGTTACAGGCGTAAGAAACAAGCCTTCCAAAAGTATTGCCCCATCAGGATAATGTTTTTAAGATAATTACAAACGAACATAGACTTATTAAGTCTAACAGTTTTTTTTCGTCTATGATACCAATTGAAAAGGAATGGGTACCACACCACCAAATTTTTTTCGCTCGGCAACATGTATGGACAAAAGCTAATACAATAACAAGTAGGTCAAAGCAAAAACCCTCGAACAAGATTGTATATAGTGTTTTTTATCTTTCTCTTTCACAATCAATATGTATAGATCCAAGGGTCCACACACCTAATTGTGTAGAAGAGTTTTTGGAAGATCCCAAAAATCAGTATCCAAGATCAATCTGGTGTATCTGAATTGAGAAGATCCGAATTCTAACAAGTATGAAACTTGCAATCAATTTAAGATATGAAATCAACAAGAACGAGTCTTCTTTTTTTATCTCAAATATTATAAACATAAACAATATAATGTGGAAAAGGAAATACACAACGTACCCAAAATTTCGTTAACGAGGAAAACTGCACCTGCAGAAAAACCCCGGGACCTTGTCCAGCTCTGAACACCGCACTGTATTAAACTGCTACGCACACTATGTTAGTTTGAACTGGAATATAGTTGAAACTGAATTAACCCTCGAATAAATTCAACTGCACTCGTGTTCTTTACGCCTCTTGAACCTCGTAAGATTATGTTATAGCCTAAGACTTTTGATACCTATCTTCCGCTAACAGACAAGCCTATTTGATTTCCTTTTTGCTTTTTGATATGTTCCATTCTAGGTTTGTAAATATGTTTGCAGTAGACAAGGTCAAGCAAACCTCATGAATCCAGAACACTTATACTCCGTTAGCTGAGAAGCCTGAATACTAACCACCTCTCAAGAAAAATCCACAAATCAAAGAAGAACTTAGATATCTATCTTGAAGAATCACAAAGTCTGATACGAAGAAAACTTTGTGCTTTTATATATCTCGCTACTGATCCATGATTACGAAAACCTCAAAGATCGATAAAAACAAGATCCGAATTCAAGAACTGTCAGGTAAAAGATCGCCTGACCGGGCTGTTAGAGCATAGCTTGGTTGAACACACCAAGCTTTGGTATGTAAAGTTTGGTTGTCATATTTTAGTATCAAAACTCATCTAGAGTCGCTTGGCTAATTACTAGAGTCAACTTCGTTTTGGTTATACTTGAAAGCCTAGGAATGTTGAGATTTACAAGTATTACTCTGAAGACCTGAAGAATATGAAGAAGTAACGACTGCAGCGAATGAGGTTAGTAATACGGACTTGACTTGTTTTCAATCCTAACGTATCTTTCAAGTCACTTTATATTAAAAATATAACATGCGAATCTATATTTATATCACTCTAGTGATTAGACTTGGTCATAACATTATGATCAAAGTGTCAAGGAATTATATCGAATACGAAGTATAACGCTTATCTTTTGAACTTTATAAGAATGACATCAAAATAATCTATGTATATAGTTATTTGATTATGTGTGGGATATATGTGTAATTTCATATTAGAAAACTATGTATTATTATATTGGTTTAAGGAAGTAGATGTATAAAAAATTTTCATATGCGAAAGGGAAATCATAAGTGCGTTGGTCCGGTTTTTCATTGAATAATATTTGGATGACCAATGCAATATGACAAGGTGGAACCTATCTTAACTTATGTTGAGAATCAAGGTAGAACCGGTCATAGCCTATATTGTATGACAAGGTATAACCGATCCCAACTAGTTTTGGGAAGCAATATATAACTGGTCATAACCTATATCCAGTGACATGGTATAACCGGTCCTAACTAGTTTTGGGAAGCATGGTATAACTGGTCATATCCTATATTGAGAAGCATGGTATAACCGATCCTAACTTAGTTTGGGAGTCATGGTATAACCAGTCCCAAGAGAAAAACCGAGTTTCCTATATTTACATATTTCTTTATGTTGTGTGTGAATTTAGAATTACAGTTTTCTAAGATAGGAAACTTCTAGATGTCTACATTATTTAACATGTGCATAACTCTTATCATTATTTGTTCAAAGATATTCCTTGATGCTCAAGGTGATCCCAAAACGAAATATTGAAAAATATTTAATTATGATTTTCAATTTATATGTTTTAATTATCAGCAATTAAAGCATAACCTCTGGAAAAGGATTATTAGTTAATGTGCTAAACTAATAATAAAAAATTTCAAAGAGAGATTCAGAAATATTGTTTGACATTTATTGGAAATAGGAAAACCGAAATTAGGTACTTTAATCCATATCTTGAGAATATTTTCGGTTTTGGAATTTCCTTGTTGTCCAAATAACCTTGATCTATAAATACTTGAGTTTGCAAATCTTGCAAACTATCCTAAGAACCAGGCAAACTTCACTTGTGTTGTTTCTGGTGGAGTTGTCTATTCGGAGAGGAAAGTACCCTAATTAGGCGAAATCTCTTACGAGCACAAGTTTAAATACTTGTGTGGGATCAAGAATCTCTACGAGTACCTTTAGTGGAAACTAGATAATTGCATTGTTATTTCAGTTTTCGATTATTGATTTGATTGACTAACCGTTGTTGAAACTTTGACTGCACCAAGTTTGTTTATTCTTGAAAACCTTCTCTTATGATATAAGGCTCACTCACACAAGATCAAAGTATCAACGTGATCTTTAGAACCATTTTTGGATCTAAAGACATCTTATGATAACTCATGTAACAGACACAAGAGGATCCAAGTTGTGTTGTCCGGGTAATTATTGAAGACAAACGAAGATCTGTAGATGACGAAGTTTTTCTTGTTAGTTTTAGTATCTTGTGAATTGTGTGAACAAACCTTGATCGTACGGGATCCAACTAGAATCACATTTATCTTTGATAAACTTGATTTTCTAGTTGTGTGAGAGCGACATCACCTTATAGTTTCTCTTTGAGATCTATATTGATTGATTGCAAATCTAGAGTTTGGTTATTTCGGTAATCAAAGTTTAAGTTGATATAACCAGACAAAAGAGTTTATTAGTTGAAACGGAAGATCCTTTGTCAACGACTCATAATATCTTATTACCAAAATTTAATAGAGTAGTTACCAAACAGATTTATCTTTTACTGTTTGGAATACGATCAAAATGATTGGTGATTCACGTGCGTGACTCTAGAAGTCGAAGGTGCATGGATACTAAGGAAACTAAGGGGCTAGGGGTAGTTTACTTTGTCTCAACTATACGAAGTTGGTATTAGATTTTGTATAACTCTGAGAGTATTCAAAACTGAACTAGGTCCTGGGGTTTTTCTGCATTTGCGTTTCCTCGTTAACAAAATGTTGT
The DNA here is from genome assembly GCF_003573695.1 of Papaver somniferum. Taxonomy (NCBI): domain Eukaryota; kingdom Viridiplantae; phylum Streptophyta; class Magnoliopsida; order Ranunculales; family Papaveraceae; genus Papaver; species Papaver somniferum. Next base: position 57,599,002 of record NC_039368.1, on the reverse strand, counting down.
GTTGTTTTTTTTACTTTACTTCCACATCATAACTGTTTTATTATAATAAAGTAAATACACTTGTGCGTTAATCCTAATCACTTGATATTTAATCCTATAGTAAATCGATTTCGGACCATATCTATTATCAAGTGAGTATCTTGAAGTTGTATTGTCTCGACTTTTTCCATAGACGATCGCTTAAGATATCATACTTATAGGTTGAAATTATAAGATTGTGGTGTATTTGGGTAACCTCATCTTTTCAAGGGCTTCACAAATTCTTAAGTCAAGTCTTCAAAATTGTAACCTAGAATACAGTTCAATGAAGAACCTAGGTTATAGAGGGCGGCGTGATAGACACATTTTTGTGTCTGAAAATTGTCCTCAGTGTCTGTATTGTTAGTGCTTGATTTAATACTTGTTATCGTGTTTTTATGTTTGTATAGGTGTTATTGGAGAATTACACTTGTGTGGAAAAATTTGCACGAAAAGCGCTATTTGGACCCCCGAAGAAAATTACTAAAGATACCCTCATTTTGGATAAGGGCACCCCAGGGGATCCCAACTAATAAAGGCACCCAGGTATGGATATGGGATAACTTCCTTCTTCACGAGAAAACTAGAAAAAGGCGGGAAAGTTTTAATTTGAATATTTTTAACAGCAGGTTTCGCTTTCTTGAATTTGGAAGATTTTCTGTGAGACTCAATCGCTCAAATGAATTGTATTGGGCCTGTTACATTTATATAGGATTGGTAGGTCCATCAGAGTCGAAGATATTGGGCTGAATCACAGAGTTTTGAGAAAACAGGGACGTGTACATATTCCGAGAGCTATTCTCGAGATTTCATTATCTTTGGAAGGTTTGAGTGTGGCTTCAGTGTGTTTGACTATTCTGGGACGAAATATCAGCATTTTTGGAGTATAGCAGTGACAAAATAACGCGTGAATAGCTGTAAAAGGGAATTATTTACCGTGACTGGCAGAAAAGAATAATGAATTTATTGGAGGATTATTCGCAGTTATGGTGGAGTATTCTTGGTACTGTTCTACTATATCAGGTGTTGGGGAGTAGTAGAGAATGGGACGCAGAGTTAGGGAGTGTTTCAGACAGTAGAGAGTGGAAAAAATCAAAGTTGCAGAGAGCTTGCTGCTGGTGTTAAGCTTAAGAACACAGAGAACAATGAAGCCATAAAGCAGTCGCAGAGCTACAGTGACAGTGACACATCCTACAATCGTTTCTTATAACAATTATTTTTGTAACAATTATTAGTGTTATAGAATCCGAGTATAATTATTTTTCCTCCCTTTCATTATTTGTAAACACCCTTTGAGCAATGAAATCAAATTTTGAGTGTGTTTGCATGATGAGAAGCTAAACTCATCCTCTGGGGCGACGGAGGAATCCAAGTTTCACAAATGTGGTAATTCTATCAATTCTTGTTATGACTATTTGCACTGTTATTCAATTGATTTATGAGTTTCATTGAATGGTTGTGATAACAATTGATGGGTCATGCTTAGCTAAGATGTTTTGATGTCCCATGCTTTAGTTTTACACCCATTACTTTCGAAATCTACCTTAGGAGATGAATTAGAGTCAATACAACTTTACCATTTTATCTTTTATTGTTTAGAATTGATATCTGAACCATATGAGTGCGGAAATTGGTGGAATCCTAGCCCCAGTCTCTCCATAATTTTCACAACACTTTATTGTTTGCAGTTTGCTATATTTTTAGTTTTAAAATTTAGATCTAAAATATGCTTTCATAAGTCTTGAACGAACCATATTATTACAACACTTTGAAATCACATCATGGGGGTTGAGAAATCTTATTGCAAGTCTCTTTAGTTATAAACTTTCAAGGATCCGGGTAGATTTGAATTCAAGTTAGGGTTGCTTGGAATTCAAGCAAACACTTTCTCAGTTTAGATGAAATTATTATTAGGAATTCATGTAAGCATGTGAGAAGTCTGCCTTGAAATTACATAAAGAATATGCATTATGGTCTAGGGTTTTGAACTTAAAAGCATATAGCAGTGTTCAATAACACTCAAGACGACCCAAAAACACAAAGTGATTTAATGAATAAAGTTGTCTTTGAAGTGTCTATGAAAGTCCTAGAAAAGTCTAACATACATGTATAATAGTTCGTGACCTTTTTCTGTTACTGAATTGGGTAATTTTGCAAACCAAGTTTGCATACCTATGTCAGTCCACAAAACGGAACCAATGGGTTCGTATACCTAATTTGCATACCTTGGCCGTTCGTGAGTGACAGACTCGAAGGGTTTTCAAACCGGGTTCCCAAACTTTGGCATTTCGTGACCGACATGCCCAAGGGGTTTGCAAACCTTCACAGTTCACAAGTTCAGTAGATAGTGGTTTGCAAATCGGGCTTGCGAAACTATGTTAATTCCCGAATTTAGTAGTAAAGGGTACGTAAACCGGGTTTCCAAACCTCTACAGTTCTTGGAATGCAAACTAAATTTTGGTAACACAAACAAGTATGTACCTTTTGCTAGTTAGTTCATAGCTCTCATAATTGATTTGAAACTATCTTAATAATCATAGACAATCGTTGTTCCTTGTGAAATTTCCAAATGATCAACTTGAAACAAAAATAGTTTGTGAAAAATAAATTTTTCTTAACTGAGATTGCTAAGGATATATGAACATACATTTCTTGAGTCATTTGGAGAGTTTAACCAAGACAAGCTTGAACTCAAAATTTGTTCATTGCAATATTTAAATCTACTGAAATCATACGACATAGTCTCATAAGATAGAATGATAAATGTCGTGAGTAAATAGGATTGGTCAGTCTTCGCATACCTCTTTGTTGATGAAGTTCTCACAAATGTCTTAGTTTGTTCTTTATTCTTCGATCTTCAAGGGTTATTCAGTGATGTTTGATACTCAACTTCCAACTCTAATCCTAGTATGGGACTTCAGTTTAGTAGACTAGAATCAGGATATAATTTTGTACATCTAACATTGACAATAATCTTGAGATAACAAAACTTGTGAGTTCGGTACTCTAACACTTCTACTACTTGAAACCTTAGGGTTCTTAACAACCCAAACTTCATCAGCCTGTTTCTTTTGAGATAACAAAACTTGTGAGTTAGACCAAGCGATGCTTTAACACTTCTACTACTTGAAACCTTAGGGTTCTTAACAACCCAAACTTCATCAGCCTGTTTTTTTTGAGATAACAAAACTTGTGAGTTCGACCGAGTGATGCTCTAACACTTCTACTACTTGAAACCTTAGGGTTATTAACAACCCAAACTTCATCATCCTGTTTTTTTTGAGAGCCTTGCAGCAACAACATCAGCAGTTGATTTTATCAACTTTAATCTTAAACCAACCAACTAGAATATGATCGAAAACATGACAACGCTTACACTTAGGAGGTTTCCATGACAATAAACCACTTTTTACCATCCACTACAACAAGAATGGACGAAGAAAATTCATACATCACATCAATTCAACATAAGATCGAGCATAACTCATTCTTGTATGATTCATAGTATGAGTATCCATCATAATAGGTCTTCCTAAGAAACTCACAATCTTACCCAAACCATTAACATCCCAAAAATGCAAAGGTACCTTTCTCAAATTTACCTAAACCAGAAAAAATTTAATCTCAATAATACCACTTTCTAGCTCAGGCTGCCAAGGTTAAACTATAAATAATTTATTTGAAGTATGAAAAGATCCAAAATTAAGAGCAGTGATATATCTTCATCATCATCGAAGTCAAAACCAAAGGCCTACTCACCATGAATGGTAACATTGAACTCACCCATAATTTTCCAGGCTTGTGCAAGTACTTTTTTCAGAAAAGAATAATAAAGTCTCTTACCAACGAAGGCTCTATTAATCATATTTTCACGATTATTTTACACTTGCATCAAGATCAGAAGCAGTGACATCATTCTCTCACCATCCAACAAAGAAGTAGGAGAAAAAGGAAACGAACCAGAAGGAAGGATACTCTTCTTTTTCGAAAATAAATGAAATGACCAATTATCATATGAAAAAGAAGGAACATGAAGTCGAAATCATCCAGAGGAATCTTAGAACCAGAACCTCCAGCAGAAGAGCCAGTTAACCTCTAAGAGGTGGTATATAGCGTTGAAAAAGACAGATCCACTCTACCGACAACAGAGAAAGGCGAAAGACTACCAAACCTTAATAAAATCACAAGCAATTAAAAACCGCACCACCTCACAACCTCTCTCACCTTCCATGTGCCTTGGGAGCTCTTAAAAGGAATGCGTCTGTCGTGAGTCGAATCCGGGAAAAACATAAATAACTTGTTCTTCCAAAATCTTTTAAAAACCCCGTTGTTAGAGCATTTCTCGGTCGAACTCGCATGCGTTGCTATCTCAAGCATGTTTGTCAATATTAGTGATCAAAACTATATGTCTTGATTTCTAGTTTACTTATGACTAAGTCTCGGTCTAGGATAGTCAAGTGTAGTTGAAACTCCAGACTCCTTGGCGATCATCTTACGAAGACGAAGAACTACTTGAGGAACCGGTGGAACTTCATCCAACTAAAATTTATGTGGAGACTTGAACTTATCTATCACTCAAAAGTATATTTTATCTCCTACTCTTGAGACAAAGTCGTTTAAGTATGATAGTTTTCATACATACACATTTGCTATTTCGAGCCGAGTTTACTCGCCTATCTTTTTCTCGAAATATGTGTTGGTAAGCTTTCGCTTTAACCATTTTCATATTTACCCGTAAAGAAAGTCATGATGACGTTTCAATCTTGAAAATATATTTGATGACGATAGTCGTGAATAAGGATTGTTATAACATTATAGAAGAATGTTTCAATGATTGAAATGTAGAGTTGAGATTACCATCTATGGATATAAGCATATATAGTGTGTTCACACACTAGTGTATAAATCCATGTACCGGAAGCCAAGTGCATGCATATGTGTGCAAACGGTATTGGTGAAGGAGACAGGTTGAGTACGCGTACCCGTACGCATACTCACAAAAGTTTTCATACCGAAAGTTCCTGCTGGAGTTTGTATGTTTGCAAACTAGTAAACCAGTCACTTTAGGTACGCGTACCCACAGAAGTTTTCGAACCGTAAATTTCTGCTGAGTTTGTAAACTCAAATCCGGTATCTAAGGTACGCGTACTCAAGCTGGTGATATCTCAAATCGGTAGTTCATGAATTTAAAACAATAAATTATAAGGAATGCAGTCTTTGCAAACCGTGGCTATATTGTTCATGAATTGATTCAAGTGGATCAAACCGATTTTGTTTCAATTTTGTCTATGAATAAAGACCTAAGCAATTGAACAACTCTTCAACTAGTTCTTATGAGTCATTTGAACTAGTTATGAGAAAGATGAATTCGGTTAATATGAAAGTGCTCATATGGCTAACCATTGGTTAATTATTTGTGAACCAACTAAGTGTACACGTTTAGGTACGGTTACTCAAACCTAAATGAGTACATTTCATTTGTGTGTGTGATAAGCTAAGTTTCGATCTAACGGTTGAAAGATATTAGCTTGGTTGAATCAGGTTTTTCATCTAACGGTGAATATTGAATGATTTGTTACCAAGGTAACTTAGATTGCAAACCCTGTTTTGAAAACTATATAAAGGAAACATCTAGCATATGGAAAAACTAATCCCTACACCTCATGTGTGATACTAGTTGGTTTGCTAGAATAGATTCTCCTTTAACCTTAGGTTTCTTCTCGAGACCCTATAGGTTAACGACTGAAAGACTTCATTGGGATTGTGAAGCCAGACGAAACTACTTTTCTTGTAGTTGAGCGATCTGATCTTGCCATTTTCTATCGTACGGGTTCATTTGAATAACTGGATTGATATTATATCTCAGATAAGGCAAGATAAAAAGAAATCACAAACATCTTCGTCTCATCGTTTGTGATTCCACAATATCTAGTTTCGCTACCATACGATTTAAATTATTCTAAGGTGATTGATAATCTAGGATATTCTTCGGGAATATAAGACCGATTTATCAATTAGTTCATGTTCACCTTGATTTATAAAAAGACGGAACAAAAACTCTTGGGTATTTCTGTAGGAGATAGATTTATTCAATTCTATAGACTTTTCTGTGTGAGACAGATTTGTCTATCAAGTCTTCGACTTTGGGTCGTAGCAACTCTTAGTTGTAGGTGAGATCAACTAAGGGAATCAAGTGCGCCTGCTGGGATCAGAGACGTAAGGAGAGCAACTGTACCTTGAATCAGTGTGAGATTGATTAGGTTTCAACTACAGTCCAGACCGAAGTTAGTTTGTAGTAGGATAGTGTCTGTAGCGGCTTAATACAGTGTGGTTTTCAATCTGGACTACCTCCTGGGGTTTTTCTGCATTTGCAGTTTCCTCGTTAACAAAATTTCTGGTGTCTGTGTTATTTCTATTCCGCATTATATTTTGTTATATAATTGAAAATATCACAGGTTGCGCGTTGTATCGATCAATTGTGAAATCCAACCTTTGGTTGTTGATTGGAAATTGTTTGTTCCTTGGATATTGGTCTTTGGTACCATCCAAGTTTATATCTCTTGTATTTAATCAAGACTCGCAGATTTGCTTGAGTAAGAATTAAATCAAGAGATAGAGATATGAAACTCTTTGATATACTTTTCTATTGATTGAGTCTAACTGTTTAGTTGGTTCTCATAAAAGTATATTGGATTTTGTCCATACAGATTGCTAATCGAAATATTAGGTGAGGTTGTTAGACCCCCGCTTTTTCAATTGGTATCAGAGTAGGCAAACACGTTCAAGACCTCAAAACTCTGTGTTTGTGGCGATTTGACTAGATGGACAATAAAGTCTCTATAAACGCTTCACCAGAAATAAACCACAATCTTAGGGAATGTTCTGAAATCCTTGTTATTCTCCAAAGGAAGTTGGATGAACAAATCCGGATCAACCGTGATCTTACTTCAGTGATGACGAATAACTCTTTTGATTCCTCTCTAAAGAATCATATGAAGTCAAGTATTAAAAAAAGTTTATACTTTGAGAAACTTGATAGAAGGAAGAACTTCTCAAATAAGATTTTTGATGTTGGCCCTTGTATGTTCTGTGAGTCTCACAATCACAATCAACATACATGTACACGTTTTCAGAAAAGTATAAAAGTTGCGAGCAATCTTCACAAGAAATCTGAACAACTGTATGCTTATCTAAAAAGGTGTATAGTACTAACAAGAAATTATAAACAGAGAAGTAGTGTTAGTATGGGAGCTTTTGCCTTAAAATCAACATCACCCTTCCAATGGTTTCTTGACAGTGGTTGTAGCCGACATATGACTGGTGACCTTTCATGGTTTGTCTCCACAAGCGACTTTGAAGGATGACCAGTTACTTTCGGAGATGGCAGTTATTGCTACATTAGCAAGAAGGATATGATCAAGCTTCCCGGTGTTCCAGAAATCCATGATGTAGTATACGTTAAAGGTATGACTGCAAATCTTCTTTCTATTAGTCAAATTTGTGACAAAGTCCATAGAGTTGTCTTCAATGCAAATGGATGTGACATTGTAGACAAAAGTGGAAAAATAATTTTTCAAGGAACTCGTGGTAAAAATAACTGTTATCTTCTTGATACTCAGTTTAGCAATTGTTGCAATTTGACTAAGGTGGAATCTCCACATCTTTGGCATGAGAGTTTTGGTCACATCAATTATTGTCTCTTAACTAAGATCATTAACAAAAGAACTTGTTAGTGGCGTTCCCAAAATCAATGCAAAGATTGATGGTGTATGTGGTGCCTGTCAAAAGAGTAAACAAACGAAATTTCACCATAAGTCATCTCGAGATATTCTCACAAAGGCTCCACTTGATTTAATTCATATGGATCTCCTCGGACCAATCCAACAATCTACTGTTGGTGGAAAGAAGTATGCTTTAGTTATGATAGACGACTACACCAGATTCACTTGGGTAGCTTTCCTAGCTCATAATAATGAAACCCTTGGTGAATTTAAGATTATTGTTAATAGAATCAAGAATGAACAAGGTCACAAAGTAAAGAAAATTAGAAGAGACCGTGGCACTGAATTCAAGGACACCAAAGTGTTTGAATTCTGTGACAAACTGGGGTTTATTCAACAATACTCACCACATATTACTCCTCAAGCCAATGGAGTTGCTGAAATAAAGAATAGAAATATTCAGGAAATGGCCAGGGTTATGCTCCATAGCAAAAACTTACCTCTAAGATTTTTGGGAGAAGCTGTTTTCACAACATGTTACTTGATCAACCATGTCTATCTACGGTCTAAAACCCTAAACACTCCATATGATTTGTTGTATGGTAGAAAACCCAACTTACACTATCTTAGAGTGTTCGGAAGTAAGTGCTACATCCTGAAAGAGCGAGAACAGAGAGGGAAATTTGATACTAAAAGTGATGAAGGTATGTTTTTGGGGTATGCATCTGATAGTCGTGGTTTTCGAGTATTTAATCTTAGAACCCAAGTAATGATGGAATCCGCTAACGTTATCATTGATGATATTAACGACTTTCATCATGATTTTTCTCCTACTGAATTTCCTCTAACTGAGACAACTGAGAAAGTCAAAGAAGTTACGGATTCAGTTGAAGTTGTACCTACTGTCACTGATCCCGATATTTCTAGTGACGAGGAGAAAAACACTGATTAGACTATTCCCGTTGAACAAGAACGTGTCCCTCAACGACACCTCTGGGTTCAAAGAAACCATGATCCCAACAGTATCATTGGAGGAAGATATTCTACTGCAAATACTAGAGGATAACTTCAAAATTTGTGCAATTTTGGTTGTTATCTTTCACAAGTAGAACCAAGGAATATTGATGAAGCTATTAGCGATCCCTTATGGGTAAATGCAATGCATGAAGAGTTAAATCAATTTGAAAGACAAGATGTATGGAAGCTTGTACCTTGTCCTCCAAATATCAACATTGTTGTCACCAAATGGATATTTAAGAACAAGTCTGATGAGTTTGGCATTATTTTCAGATACAAAGCAAGACTTGTTGCTCAAGGATATTCACAAATCGAACGAATCGACTTTGATAAAACCTTCGCTCCTGTGGCACGCCTTGATTCCATTAGATTATTATTAGCTCATGCTTGTTTTCTTAAAGTAAAGCTATTTCAAATGGACATCAAATCCGATTTTCTTAAACGGAACCTTAAAGGAAGAAGTCTATGTAGCTCAACCTAAGGGATTTGAAAATCCCGATTTCCCATATCACGTCCTTAAACTTAATAAGGCACTATATGGGTTGAAACAAGCACCTCGTGCCTGGTTCGAAAAAGTGACCTCATCTCTTCTTGGGAAAGGTTTTTCGAGAGGAGGAGCTGATAAACATTGTTTACCAAGTGGAGTGGAAAAGATGTTGTGATTGCTCAAGTTTATGTAGATGACATTATCTATGGATCAACATCGGAGAAACTTGCAAAAGAGTTTCAAGTGTCTCTTGGAAAGGAGTTTGAAATGAGCAGTGTTGGTGAATTAAATTTTTTTTTGGTTTACAAATTCAACAACACAGGTATGGAATTTACTTATCTCAAGAGAAATATGCAAGAGATCTTGTTTCAAGATTCGGTCTTGATAAGTCTACCCCTAAACTAACTCCTATCCCCACCACTGGTAAACTGCATCGAGATGATAAAGGTGTAAATGTTGATCAAAAAATTTATCGATCTATCATTGGAAGCCTTTTATATCTCACGGCTACTCGACCTGATATTACTTTTAGTGTTGGTTGTTGTGCTAGGTTTCAGGCAAATCCAAAGGAGTCTCATCTTGCAGCTGCAAAAAGGATCATACGATATATTAATCACACTGCAGGGTATGGTCTCTCCTACACTTGTGATACTAACACTGATCTTACTGCCTATTCAGATACAGATTTGGCAGGATGTGTGGAAAATAGAAAAAGTACATCATGGGGTTCTATTATGTAGGATTGAATCTCGTAGCTTGGCATAGCAAGAAACAAAATTCACAATCCCTCTCAACATGTGAAGTAGAATACATCGCTGCAGGTTCATGTTGTACTCAACTTCTATGGATGAAACAAATGCTTGATGATATGGAATCAACACTGGAATAATGATAATCTTATGCGACAACACCAGTGCAATTGGCATAACAGAGAATCCAGTTGAGCACTCAAGGACTAAGCACATTGACATAAGGTACCATTTTATCCGAGATCTTTATGAAAATGGTATCATTAATATGGAATTTGTGCCCTCGGAACAACAATTGGCTGATATTCTCACCAAACCATTAGATACTGCTACGTTTCAAAACCTACGGGAGTCTATTGGTGTCTTTCTAGTTCATTAGTCTTCAATAACTCTTTACCCTGCTCTTATTTAGATCCTTTAGGTAATCGAGTTTGGAAATACTTGAGGTGTAAAGTTTTCCACATTTGTTTCTAAGTAGATGTATCTTCTAAGTATCTTAGTGTCTTCTTGAAATCCTTCTTTTCTATTAAAAGTAAGGTCGCTCTTGTTGTTCTTTCTGGAATGACATTAAATGGGGGAGAGTTCTTTTGAACTTGCGCTTAATTTCCATATCTTTGTGGGCAGTGAGACTGTGGAATATTTGAGGAGTTATCTTGTATCTTTATAAACCCGTGATGAATGCATTTAGCTTCGGCTTTATGATTGCATCAAAACAAAGTTGATATGTACTTTTCTTTGGTCTTGAAGTGTCTCCATGAGAATTTCATTAGGATCCCGTTTTCGTACCTTTGCCAATTTTATTGACAAAAAGGGGGAGAATTAATATGTAGTTCACACTCAAATACATATGTTTTACGGATCATTATGTAAGGGGGAGTGGTTTTCGTGTTGAGACGAAGTATTGACTAAAGGGGAGTGATACATATCACCATAGTATTGTTGTCGAAGTTGTGATATGAGAACTTTGATGTTGTATAATAATACTATGACACTGTATAACAATGATCGAGAGATTTTGTTTTCTCATTGTTATAGCTACGGAACTTCAACAACGATGATGCTAAACTTACAACCTTTGGAATCATTGGAGTACTTGGAAGTGACGAAGATTTCGAGTAATGTTGAAGCACCAAGGAGATCAAGCATGTGGACGAGAATCTACAAAGTTTTTATCTATTTTGTAATCTATATGTATTGATAGTTTTGCCACTAAAATTGAGCATTGCTCGGTCGAACTCGCATGCGTTTCTATCTCAAGCATGTTTGTCAATGTTAGTTATTAAAACTATATGTCTTGATTTCTAGTTTACTTATGACTAAGTCTCGGTCTAGGATAGTCAAGTGTAGTTGAAGCTCCAGACTCCATGGCGATCATCTTACGAAGACGAAAAACTAATCGAGGAACCCGTGGAACTTCATCCGAATAAAAGGTGTGTGGAGACTTGAACTTATCTATCACTCAAAATTCTGTTCTATCTCCTACTCTTGATACAAACTCGTTTAAGTATGAATACTCGCCTATCTTTTTCTCGAAATATATGTCGGTAAGCTTTCACTTTAACCATTTCCATCTTTACCTGTGACGAAATTCATGATGACGTTTCAATCTTGAAAATATCTTTGATGACGATAGACGTGAATAACGATTGTTATAATATTATAAAATAATGTTTCAATGATTGAAATGTAGAGTTGAGATTACCATCTATGGATTTAAGAATATATAGTGTGTTCGCACATTAATGTATAAATCCATGTACTTGAAGCCAAGTGTGTGCATATGTGTACATGCGGTATTGGTGAAGGAAATAGGTTGAGTACGCGTACCCACGAAAGTTTTCATACCGAAAATTTCTGCTGGAGTTTGTAAGTTTGCAAACTAGTAAACCAGTCACCTTAGGTACGCATACCCACGAAAGTTTTTGAACCGAAAATTTCTGCTGAGTTTGTAAACTCAAATACGGTAGCTAAGGTACGCATACCCGTACGCGTACTCAAGCTGGTGATATCTCAAATCGGTAGTTCATGAACTTAAAACAATAAATTATAAGGAATGCAATCTTTGCAAACCGTGGCTATATTGTTCATGAATTGATTCAAGTGGATCAAACCAATTTTGTTTCAATTGTGTTTATGAATAAAGACCTAAGCAATTGAACAACTCCTCAACTAGTTCTCATGAGTCATTTGAACTAGTTATGAGAAAGATGAATACGGTTAATATGAAAGTGCTCATATGGCTAACCATTGGTTAACTATTTTTGAACCAACTAAGTGTAAACGTTTAGGTAAGGTTACTGATGGGTGTCGTAACCACAACAAATTAATTAATATTTTTTCACTAATTAACAAGTAATATAGCGATAGTAAGGATCGTTCCCACGAGGAAAAAGAGGTTTTAGTTGTCTTATAATGTCACAAAAAAGGGGGGGGGGGTTATATTTTATAAAGTACAAGAATAAACAAAGCAATTAAAAAGATAAAGTTGAAATCAATAAGAGAGATTAGATCAAGGAATTCTTCTTCGTTGCAAAACAATGATTCAAGTTATGTTCTTTTCCACTTTTTATTAGTCACAGATTATCACCAACCGTAGGTAAAGCAGCTAGATCAGTGCTAAACCCCTAAATCCCTAGTATCACCGGATACGGAAGTTCTCGACTACCGGATTCTATTCACCAAACCACCTAGTAGTAGCTCACTCAAGATGTAATTTAGTTAAACGCATTAAGATTTATGAATTTATTAGGTTGATATTCGTAGTTAGACTCTTAGCTCAATGTCTACTTGCTAACGTTTTTTCCACACACAATTTCTCCACGGAATCCCTTCGTAAGGTCTCGTGTTTGCTACTTATGTAAAGAGTCAAGAAACGATTACTTATCCCCTAACTGTCACTAGCTTTAGATCAATTAACAAATCAATTTAGTAGGCCTCCTAAACAATCTATCAATCAACCATGAATGTATAAACATTCCTATTAGTAAAAACAAACGAATCATGTGAAAAACTTCAAAGTAGATTTAAAAAAAAAAACTCAAAACATGTTAAGAACTAGGAATTCATCCTCAATCAATAAGAAAATTAGCTACTCATGTTTTTGAAATTCACACAAATAATTAAAGGGAGAATTTTTTTAAAGTTCACACAAATAATTAAAAGAAGAATTTTGAAAGAAAGCAAAAACACAAGTGTTGTGTGTGTAAAGAGGTGTGTAGAAGTATGTGTAGAACTTCTCTATTTATAAGCTTCAATATCCTTGCAATCCTCTTAGGAATAAAATCCCTTTCCTTTTGTAGCTCAAATTCCAAATCCTTGTCTTTGTAAAACTCTTCCACCTTCTCCTTCCAAATTCAAGCCCAATTCCTCAAACCCATGAGTCTAGAGTACTCTTCACAAAATTCTGCTAATTTTGGGTCGCCAGAAAAATCCTGGAATCACCGGAATTCGGCCGGAAAAATCATTGTCGTCCACCTGAGTATCACTGCCGGTCACCGGAGGAATATACCATCTGATGCCGTTACAGTTAACGGTCAGACTGGTCAAACCGTTAGTCAAGGGGTCAAAGGGAAGAGAGAGTCATCCATTGAGTCAGCAACGAGTCAGATGATAACTCAGCTGACTGGTCTTATTCAGGTCTGATTCGTCTGAGTAGATCTTAGTCACTGAGCTGGATCGGCTTATCGCCGGTCTGAGTTGACTCGCCGGAGAAAAGATTTAGACAGAGTTTCCTCTGTTTTCAGGATTAATCCGGCCATAATTTCAGGCCATTTTCTTCTTCCTTGCGACAATCCTACACATTCATCTATTGTAACTCAAGCATTAGAAGCTTCAGATTATCATCAGTTTTTCAATTCTTGCAACATCTTTGTAATTCAACCACACAGCACCACCAACACTTCCCTGAGCTTCACGGTGTAACAGCATCGACTCAACTTCTTCGCAGCCTCTTGTTTTACAGCTCAAACAAGCATCAACCCATGAGAATCCTCCATGTTCTGTCGAACCCATTTCCTAATTTCAGTCACGACAGAAAAAACATCAATCTCTCCTTTTCTCGGTTGTTTCAATACCAACATCATCTTTTACCATCACCATATTCAGCCCTCCAATTCACAAGAAAACCCTAAATTATCAAAACCCGCAACTGCAATTTCTGCCGTCTTCTTCATAACGACCAACAAAACAGCAGCAGCGAGGTCTTGTTCTTCATCTTTTCTTCATTCCCTTACTCAGTTACAGCTTCCACCACCATCTGCATCTTTCACAGATCGAATCAATTCATTTTCCCATATGAATCTCAAAACCCCATTCACTCCTTCTACTGTGATATCACTATAAGCTCAGCACCACCGAACCCATTACATATCTTCAATTTCACCATCGATCGAGATATAAAAACCCTAATTCCTTCTTTTGATTTGAACACCAGCAGCAATTGATTCGACCCATCTCAGCCTCATCCTCTCTGACTTCAACAGCACCTTCTTCTTCAAAACCTTGTTCTCAGCAGCACAATCAAACCCCTTATTCCAGTTCTGATCTTCTTCTCTTTTAATTCTTCAATGACGCCTTCAATCCGTCTCTCAATCTCTCGGTCTCACTCAACAGCAGTTGTTTTTCTTCTCTTGGTTTCAACAGCAGCATCCGCTGCTTTTATTTTGAGGTGAATGGATGAATGAGAGGCAGTTTCCTCTTGATTTTAGGGTATAGGTATTAGGGTTGGACGACTACACCCCAGAGATAGGGACTACCCCAGTTTGGGTGCTAACATCACACACATTTTCTGGATAAGGGCTACCCAAATTGCCATCCCCTTAATTCTCAGCTGGCCTGTCTTTAGTGCTCTTCCAAATAGAGCTTCCCCTTAACATTGACTAGGCTCCAGATAGTGTTCGCCCATGAAATAACAATTTTCGCCCTTTTCGCTCAAATTGGGTGATTTCTTCTTCTTTTTCTCCGTGCGACTCCAGAGTACCTAATAACTCAAAAACATGCGTAAAATACATAATTTACAAGAAAAATAGCAAAGAAAGCATAAACAATAAATAATAAATAGGATGTATTCTACACCCTATCAATTACTCAAACCTAAATGAATACATTTCATTTATGCGTGTGACAAGCTAAGTTTCGATCTAATGGTTGAAAGATATTAGGTTGGTTGAATCAGGTTTTTCATCTAACGGTGAATATTGAATGCTTTGTTACCAAGGTAACTTAGATTGCAAACCCTGATTTGTAAACTATATAAAGGAGACATCTAGCATCTGGAAAAACTAATCCCCACACCTCCTGTGTGATACTAGTTGGTTTGCTAGAGTCGATTCTCCTTTAACCTTAGGTTTCTTCTCGAGACCCTGTAGGTTAACGACTGAAAGACTTCACTGGGATTGTGAAGCCAGACGAAACTACTTTTCTTGTAGTTGAGCGATCTGATCTTTCCATTTTCTATCGTACGAGTTCAATTTAATAATTGGTTTGAGATTATATCTCTGATAGGGCAAGATAAAAAGAAATCACAAACATCTTCGTCTCATCATTTGTGATTCCACAATATCTAGTTTCACTACCATACGATTTAGATTATTGTGAGGTGATTGATAATACTAAGTTGTTCTTCGGGAATATGAGAACGGTTTATCAATTAGTTCATGTTCACCTTGATTTATCAAAAGAGGGAACAAAAACTCTTGGGTATTTCTGTGGGAGACAAATTTATTCAATTCTATATACTTTTCTGTGTGAGACAGATTTGTCTATTGATAAGCACGTAAATGCTACATTTTGTACACATATTTATATTAGTTAGGACTCGATATTTTGTCTAATGACATCCTTTTGAGCCGGCTTACAGGAAATGCAAGGAAATCTATCTTCGGACAGATAAAGAGCTAAATGGTGTTTTCGAACCGCAATATTATTTTCATATTCCAGCACCCAAGTAAAATGAGCTGGCTTAGGTGGTGTGGCTTAAATCACTACAGCAAAGACTAAAGTGGACTGTCCAACAAGTGCACGTGCAATGCGAAATGTTGTGCACCTAAGGATCACTACTTCTTAGCCCTTTTGAGCAGCACTTGGACAAGTGGATAATGAGGATGCAAGGATCAGGATGAAGGCTTGAGAACAGATCGTATCTGTAGTGGTGTTGTACTCTCACATTGGTGTTTTTTGGATGTTGTGACGATATGGCTGCTGCCATGGTTACGTGGTTGAGTTCGAGGGAGTTGGTGGTAGAGATTTGTTTGGTCAGAAGAGTTTCGCTCTCGTAACTAAAATTGTGTTGGTTGTTCTTATCGCAATGAGAGGGGTCTGAGAAGGGTTCATGGTGGCTGAAATATAGTTAGCACTGGTGGTCGTTTCAACAATAGCGGAAATGAAGTTGCAACGAGGAGAATATGGTCTGCATGATGGTTGGTTTGGATTTTGTCTTGCCATAACTGATTGCAGTTGGTGCTGCAGACGAGCAGAGAATATAGAAGTTGCTTGGCTGGACTTGAGAAAGGAGCTGTGGCCGGAGTTGGCCAATGGTATACTGCAGTTTCGATTACATAGCAATATCAGTTGAATTGGTGGTGGCTGGATAAACGGGCTGCTGAACAAGTTCTTCGAAGGCAGAAGTGTAATGGGTTTCGTTGGTATGAACCGGTGTTTACATTGCCGTGGTGAATGATCGGTGTTTGTCGAGATGGTGCTTCTGACTTTTGTACTGGCTAAGAAACACTCTGCAACATGGAGAAGAAAGTGGTCCGAGTCTCTAATGATCCTGGGGTTTGTTTATTGGTCGTGGTCAAGTTGTCTCAGCTTGTTAGTTGCATAGGATTGAGTTTGATTGGTAGCTTTAGCCTTGGCGGAGATGAAGAGGAAGGTGCTGATACGAAGGGGTGATTAGCTGAGCTCGTGCAACAAGGCACGTCAAGAGTAACGGACATAAGATGGACGTACTGGGACAGAAAACTGAAGAAGTGCCATGGCCGGATTTGAAAGAAGTAAACGGAATTTGTGTGTAGGTACTAGGTATTGCTCGGCAGCTGGGGGGAAGAACTGAGAACGTATTAGCTGGAAGAGATGGGAGCAAACTGAAGCTAGCTGGCAGTTGGTATGTGTGGGTTCAGTGGAGATATCGCATGCCGGTGGAGAATGCTGCTTTGGCCGACACTTTGTTGTTCAGAGAATAAATGAACCTCGGTGCTGTGGTTAGACTGTGGATGAAGAGAGTTGGATGGACAGAAATATCGGACTGGGCTTTGCAATGGGCTAGGTCGTATTTTAGAGTTTCTTGGCAGCAGACAATAAAAAGGAACAGAGAACAATTTCAGAAGGGAGGAGGCCGGCTACGGAGCTGCGGCTACAGACGGAAAAGGAATAGGGTTTGCAGTTGTGATTTTGATTTCCGTTTCGATTTGATCTGTGAGTGCTTTATTTTTATATGTTTATGGCTTTTAAGAAAGCCATGTCCTTGTAGAATTTTGTAACTAGGGTTTATTGTTGCACAAAATTGGTTAAAAAGACAAAAATCAAGAATCTTTGGGTGAAAAAGACTTGTACATTTTGATACTGTTTAAATGGACAAAAATTAAAAAGATATTGTTCAAATGGACAAAAATATAAAAATAGTCAGGATGTAACCAGTTTCATCCTACCCATTTTCAAATATTTTTTCTTATTTTTAATTTATATCAGGATGCATCCAGTTTCATCATTGCTATTTTTTAAGTTTAAGCCGTGATGAATCCAGTTTCATCCTTACTATTTTCTTTTGTCCATTTCACCCATACTAATTTTTACTCGTCCATTTGAACCATGTTTTAAAACTTTTTGGACAAATGACCCATTTTCCGATATTATTGAAACCACATGGAGTTTTAGGTTAATTGAATTGATTTGTATAACAAAAGACTATGATGATTTGAATAAATTAATTCCATGATTTTATATATTGATTCAACGATGAAATTAGTTGTTGCTTCACCGGTTATGTACAACACAGTAACCCATGTGCTTAATTTTTATGATTGAAAATATATTCGTCTACTTATTTGATATTTCTTGCTGGGTTAAATCTTTTGATGGGATATGCTTAGAATAGCCGGGTACTATTTGTGAACATATAATTAGTTTCGTATAACTTTCTCACTAACGCAATTTGATGGTGCATGCTTTGGTTTAATCTTTTGATGTGTCATGCTTAGGGTGTCCCAGTGATATTTGCGATTCTAATACGTATAACAGGTGATGTCGATAGAACGGACGATAAATAATTCATGGATTATGTTTCATTTCAATAATTGAATAGAAGTTGTGGTGGATACTATAAACCCTGATTACCGACTTTTTCATTGGATGCGTTTAATTAATTTGATTTATTTTCTTTGTTTTTATTCTTTCAAAAATCCCAAAAACATCATCTCTGGTTAGTCAATCAGGATTATTAGTTATAGTATTTCCACCGCTCCTCGTGGGAACGATCCGTACTTGCCTCTGTCTACTAGTTAGACACCGTGCGATTGCGGTTATCACATATAGGGTTCTCCCAGAATCCCACCAATTTTTGGCGCCGCTGCCGGGGAGCGGTTGTGGAATATAATAATTAGTATTTTTGATTTTGTAAGTAGTTAAGTAATTATTTTATTTTTGTACAATATTTTTATTTGTTTTAGGATTGTTTTCCCTTTTAGCTCTTTTTGTATGTTAGAATTTAGTTCAGGAATCTTTTTGAGGATGCTGAATTGCTCGCACGAGAGGTCATCTAAGATGACACTTGCAGAATATAAGCGTAGAAGTTCACATTCTCAGGAGACGTCTTCTGATATGACGCTTGGGGAGTATATGTATTGGTCACGTCATAAGGAAGTTTTGCTCCACAAATGGCAAGCTTTAACGATATATGAAAAGTATTACAAACATACACCGCTTAGTTTGGAGCAAAGGTTGAGAGTTCTAACATGCCAAGAGTTATATGCAGATGATGACTTAGAGGAACCTCTTTATTCAGAAGATACTATTGTTGAGTCTAACGACTTAGAGACAGTAGACATTCATAATGAGGTACCATCTAGTAATTTGAACTGTGAGATTCCTATAGATCACTTGGCTGCAGATGATAATGAGTCGATTATTCATGATATTGTTGCTCCATTGAGCCCTTTTTTGTTGACTCATCTTATGATTTCTTGATTGCTGATGTGAATGCGGGGGCGATTGGTATTGATCAGGTAACTGATGATTTTGAACCAATCTCAGTTTTTTTAGCCTACTTTGCGAATTCTGATGATCCCATGCTTATTGACATTGTCAATGCATTGAGCCCTCCAATGGTTAATCAAGGTAACTCAACAACAAAAGTTATTTCCGCGGACTTAGAACCAGATTTAGGAGTTACTGATTTTGATAAACTTGAACAATTAGATACAGGTTTAAACTGTTGTGCTGAGTTTGATAATTCTTTGGATTTTCACATCGTTAATACATTGCTTCCTATGATTTCTAGTGAAGATAATGTGTCGACCAAATGTATTTCAGCTGATTTAGAACCTGATTTAGAATATGCTTCCCGAACAGAAAATAATATACATTCAATGTTTATTGTCCATGTGAGTGATTTACTTATCCTGACTAGGGATGGTTTTCTATTAGGAATGGACTTACACATCTTTTTGGAGGTTTATAATATTTGCAGGTTTATATTCGCAGCTGACCTGATTTGTTGGATTGATCCCCAACTTTTCAGACTTTATATTTATGCTTTGCAAGGATACAAAGATTTTGCTTCATGGGAGTCAACCCATATGATTTGTTTTCTTTCCTCTATCTTTTATTTGTTTGCTGAACTTGCATCTTAATTTCTATGTTGAATGACTCAATTACATTGAGGACAATGTAACGTTTAAGTGTGGGGGAGGGGTTAAACATTTTGATATTTTTACAGGTTCTCACTTTTGTTAGGAATTGTTCTTCAAAAAAAAAATTGCATGACTTTTTTAGCTTTTCATTTTGTTAAAGATATGCATTTCTTAAAAAATAAATAAAAATAAAAGAGAAAAAAAAATCGTACGTTATGACCAGCTGTTGAGCTGGTCTTTATAAAAACAATAGAATTGCATATTATGACCAGCTGTTGAGCGGGTTTTTCTCTCCCTTCACCACTGTTTAGTGGTTTTGTCTTGCTGTTTAGCAGACATCTCTTTACCATTGTTTAGTGGTATCGTCTCGCTGTTTAGCAAACATTTTTCGATCTCGTTGTTTAACGGATCTTCGTCTCGCTGTTTAGCAGACATATCTCAGTCTCGCTGTTTAGCAGACTTCTCTACACCATTGTTTAGTTGTTTCGTCTAGCTGTTTAGCAGACATCACTTTATATCCAGCTGTTGATCGGATATTTGTCCAGCTGTGGAGCAGACATATTTTCTGTTTTTCTCGAAGACTAGCAAAATATTAGTGTGGGGGTGTTGATAAGTACGTAATGCTACATTTTGTACCCGTATTTATATTAGCTAGGACTCGATATTTTGTCTAATAACATCGTTTTCGGACGGCTCACGGGAAATGCAAGGAAATCTATCTTCGGACCGATAAAGAGCTAAATGGTGTTTTCAGACCGCAATATTCTTTTCATATTCCAGCACCCAAGTAAAATGAGCTGGCTTAGGTGGTGTGGCTTAAATCACTACAGCAAAGACTAAAGTGGACTGTCCACCAAGTGCACGTGCAAGGCGAAATGTTGTGCACCTAAGGATCACTACTTCTTAGCCCTTTTGAGCAGCACTTGGACAAGTGGATAATGAGGATGCAAGGATCAGGACGAAGGCTTGAGAACAGATCGTATCTGTAGTGGTGTTGTACTCTCATATTGGTGTTTGTTGGATGTTGTGACGATATGGCTGCTGCCATGGTTACGTGGTTGATTTCGAGGGAGTTGGTGGTAGAGATTTGTTTGGTCAGAAGAGTTTTGCTCTCGTAACTAAAATTGTGTTGGTTGTTCTTAACGCAATGAGAGGGGTCTGAGAAGGGTTCATGGTGGCTGAAATATAGTTAGCACTGGTGGTTGTTTCAACAATAGAGGAAATGAAGTTGCAACGAGGAGAATATGGTCTGCATGATGGTTGGTTTGGATTTTGTCTTGCCATAACTGATGGCAGTTGGTGCTGCAGACGAGAGTCAGAGAATATAGAAGTTGCTTGGCTGGACTTGAGAAAGGAGCTGTGGCCGGAGTTGGTCAATGGTATACTGCAGTTTCGATTACACAGCAGTATCAGTTGAATTGGTGGTGGCTATTAGATTTATGATCAGAGTAAGGATTAGATAAACACAAGACGCAAGAAATTAAAGTGGTTCGGTCACTCGACCTACATCCATTCATGAAACCCCGTAGGGATGATTGTTTATTGATCAACAGTAGTACACACTGAGATGATTTTACAGATGCATTGGCACTCTAATTTATAGAGTAAATTAAACCTAGAAGATAATATCGAATCCAAATATCTTTGACTAGGTAATGCATATCTAGAAAACTAATTGCATAATATTCTCTAGATTTAGTAGCTGATTTGGTCTTCATTTGGCTGCAAGGGTAGCACGGTGACATGGTCTTCACTTTGATCTCTTGTACACACGGTCCACAATATTCCAACACCCCCCCCCC
>NC_039368.1:57545725-57577216 GCF_003573695.1 Papaver somniferum | reverse complement strand
CCCCCCCCCCTCAAGTTGGACACAGAAAATTTTGAAGTGTCTAACTTGAAAAATCTTGAGTAAAAGTGCAGAATCTTGTCGCTTTAACTCCAAGTAAAATCTTATAACATGGACTTCAGCACCAAAGTCACTTAACTTTCGATCACGAACAATAGTGAAATAAAGCAACAATCAGCAAAATGATCTTCACAAAACTGTTGAGATATACGGGGTCTTGTAGTTGCAAATGGACTTGATTGGATATTAGGCTTTGGAAAAGGTTTGGAAGAGTAATATAGACTTGGTTTGTTGATTACTAACCAAGACAAGACATGATAGACAAACCAACAACTTTGAAAAGAAGATGGTTGTCTAAGAAAATTTTCATTTATGAAAACTAGTATTTGGAAATGAGATGAAAAAAAAAATCATCATTTTCAGAGATATAAAATATATGATGTAAAATAGACTACCAAAATGGCAGGAAAATTTAGAATTTGCTACCAGCAAAATATGTATGATGATGGATATAACTGCATCAAAAACGATACAAAACCATACGTGATTGAACCTTGTTAAACAGATGAACAAGATCATGAATAGAGATATGAGTACATGGGCCTACTTGAGCATCCACGAATCATATATGAGAAAAGTGAATGTTATACAACCCCTTAACGAGTATCTGTGATGAACATGAAAACGATGTTGAGTAGATTGTATACAAATTGATATTATTGATTCAGGAAAGTAAACAAAGATCATGATACTCCCTGGATACAAGGTCCTAACCTCCAGATTATATTATAGAGATTTAGCTCTTGATATGATGATAAAGATCAAGAATAAAAACATTAATGATCATGATGAGATGTAAAACTAACTAACGAACTTGATGTATAACGTTCGCTGTCACCTTCACAGGCTTTAGATAGTATTCTGTTTCATGAATTCTTCATCCAACTGAGAAGGGTTAAAACAGAAAAAGGAGTATGGTCAAATAAATGACGACATCATATATTCATTTCATTAAACGAGTGCTTAATATATGGAAAGAATATATGGAATGAAAAATAATTTTGGAAATAATATCTTTAACATTAACAAAGAAAATCATGCTAAAGTTATGGAACAATGATAGCAGAAATTTTTCTTAGGCTATGAAAATCAACGGAATAAAAACATAGATGATTTAGATGTTGATTTAAAGGAATAATTTTTTCCGTGAACAATGGCAAGAAAGAAAATCTGATACAATATCACTTGATTCACTACACTGTATTCACAGACAACAGAAGAATACAAAAAGGATGTGAATATTTTGATTTTAGATAAGTTCAAAAAATAGATATGCTTAGACCGGAAACAACGAGATTATGTTGATCCAAAAATTGGTCATTAGATTTTCGGTCTCCTCTTCCTCATGGAGAGAAGTATTTTTGAGTATGATCATAGCTCTGATCATCGTTAGGCCTAAAAGCCAAGACCTTATATTCCATCTAACGAAACCATGTCGTGTATTGATCACGAACACAAATCATAGATATAAATAGAGAGTGAACTTGACAACATAGCGACCAATATGCCATCATTAAGAAAATATGCCTTCGAAGTTACACCTTTTAACTGATCAACAAAAGCATTTAACTGATCAACAAAAGCATTTAGATAACGATAGCCAAAATATAAGGAGAAGCCGGAGTGGCTTGAGATAATATTTTGGTTTCAAAGATGGAAAAGCATTGACATGACTTAACCTGAGTTGAAGAAAGCCAAGTTATGTATTGCATTAAACATGACTTAGACTCTGTTCTTGTTTGACTGTTTCATGAATTCTGCAGC
The DNA here is from genome assembly GCF_003573695.1 of Papaver somniferum. Classification (NCBI taxonomy): domain Eukaryota; kingdom Viridiplantae; phylum Streptophyta; class Magnoliopsida; order Ranunculales; family Papaveraceae; genus Papaver; species Papaver somniferum. The sequence goes on along the minus strand of NC_039368.1, from coordinate 57,575,395 downwards.
TAACATGAAGAACAAGAAAAAAACTACATAGATATTGCGAATGAAACGTGCATGGGTTGTCTGTTAAGCATTTATATGAAGAGAGATATAGACTTTAACAAACCAATTGAGTGATTGACGACGGTATTCAAATAAGAAACTAGTTGGATCAATTAGGTGTTTAAGATGAGAAACAAACGAGAATGTGTAGTATTGAAAATCTAAAAATTCATTTGTTGAATAAATACTGTGGTAATACTGTAACCATCTTTTCCTGCTCTGTACCATATTAGATTTATGATCAGAGTAAGGATTAGATAAACACAAGACGCAAGAAATTAAAGTGGTTCGGTCACTCGACCTACATCCACTCATGAAACCCCGTAGGGATGATTGTTTATTAATCAACAGTAGTACATACTGAGATGATTTTACAGATGCATTGGCACTCTAATTTATAGAGTAAATTAAACCTAGAAGATAATATCGAATCCAAATATCTTTGACTAGGTAATGCATATCTAGAAAACTAATTGCATAATAGTGGCTGGATAAACGGGCTGCTGGACAAGTTCTTCGAAGGCAGAAGTGTAATGGGTTTCGTTGGTATGAATCGAGTGAAGAGGGACAAAATGGAAAGTGACCTGAGATGCCGGTGTTTACATTGCCGTGGTGAATGATGGGTGTTTGTCGAGATGGTGCTTCTGACTTTTATACTGGCTAAGAAACACTCTGCAACATGGAGAAGAAAGTGGTCCGAGTCTCTAATGATTTTGGGGTTTGTTTATTGGTCGTGGTCAAGCTGTCTCAGCTTGTTAGTTGCATGGGATTGATTTTGATTGGTAGCTTTAGCCTTGGCGGAGATGAAGAGGAAGGTGCTGATACGAAGGGGTGATTAGCTGAGCTCGTGCAACAAGGCACGTCAAGAGTAAACGGACAGAAGATGGACGTACTGGGACAGAAAACTGAAGAAGTGCCATGGCCGGATTTGAAAGAAGTAAACGGAATTTATGTGTAGGTACTAGGTATTGCTCGGCAGCTGGGGGAAAGAACTGAGAACGTATTAGCTGGCAGAGATGGGAGCAAACTGAAGCTAGCTGGCAGTTGGTATGTGTGGGTTCAGTGGAGATGTCGCATGCCGGTGGAGAATGCTGCTATGGCCGGCACTTTGTTGGTCAGAGAATACATGAACCTCGGTGCTGTGGTTAGACCGTGGACGAAGAGAGTTGGATGGACAGAAATATCGGACTGGGCTTTGCAATGGGCTAGGTCGTATTTTAGAGTTTCTTGGCAGCAGACAATAAAAAGGAATAAAAAGGAACAGAGAACAATTTCAGAAGGGAGGAGGCCGACTACGGAGCTGCGGCTACAGACGGAAAAGGAATAGGGTTTGCAGTTGTGATTTTGATTTCCGTTTCGATTTGATCTGTGAGTGTTTTATTTTTATATGTTTATGGCTTTTAAGAAAGTCATGTCTTGCTAGAATTTTGTAACTAGGGTTTATTATTGAAATCACATGCAGTTTTAGGTTAATTGAATTGATTTGTATAACAAAAGACTATGATGATTTGAATAAATTAATTCCATGATTTTATATATTGATTCAACGATGAAATTAGTTGTTGCTTCACCGGTTCTGTACAATACAGTAATCCATGTGCTTAATTTTTATGATTGTAAATATATTCGTCTATTTATTTGATATTTCATGCTGGGTTAAATATTTTGATAGGATATGCTTAGAATAGCCGGGTACTATTTGTGAACATATAATTAGTTTCGTATAACTTTTTTACTAACGCAATTTGATGGTGCATGCTTTGGTTTAATCTTTTGATGTGTCATGCTTAGGGTGTCCCAGTGATATTTGCAATTCTAATACGTATAATAGGTGATGTCGATAGAGCGGACGATAAATAATTCATGGATTATTTTCATTTCAATAATTGAATAGATTGTGGTGGATAATATAAACCTTGGTTACCGACTTTTCCATTGGATTCGTTTAATTAGTTTGATTTATTTTCTTTGTTTTTATTCTTTCAAAAATCCCAAAAACATCATCTCTGGTTAGTCAATCAGGATTATTAGTTATAGTATTTCCACCGCTCCTCGTGGGAACGACCCGTACTTGCCTCTGTCTACTAGTTAGACACCGTGGATTGCGGTTATCACACATAGGGTTCTCCCAGAATCCCACCATCTATCAAGTCTTCGGCTTTGGGTCGTAGCAACTCTTAGTTGCGGGTGAGATCAACTAAGGAAATCAAGTGCGTAGTATCCTGCTGGGATCAGAGACGTAAGGAGCGCAACTGTACCTTGAATCAGTGTGAGATTGATTAGGGTTCAACTACAGTCCAGACCGAAGTTAGTTTGTAGTAGGCGAGTGTCTGTAGCGGCTTAATACAGTGTGGTGTTCAAATGGACTAGGTTCCGGGGTTTTTCTGCATTTGCGGTTTCCTCGTTAACAAAATTTCTGGTGTCTGTGTTATTTCTATTCTGCATTATATTTTGTTATATAATTGAAATATCACAGGTTGTGCGTTCTATCGATCAATTGTGAAATCCAACCTTTGGTTGTTGATTGTAAATTGATTGATCCTTGGATATTGGTCTTTGGTATCATCCAAGTTAATATCTCTTGTATTTACTCAAGACTCGCAGATTTGCTTGAGTAAGAATTAAATCAAGAGATAGAGATATGAAACTCTTTGATATACTTTTCTATTGATTGAGTCTAACTGTCTAGTTGATTCTCATAAAAGTATATTGGAGTTTGTCTATACAGATTGCTAATCGAAATATTGGATGAGGTTGTTAGACCCCCGCTTTTTCACCCGTCCCGATTTGATAACTACCTGGCTAACATGGTTGTTTGGAACGTTTTCGCAACTCGTGTGATGCTCAATTTTTTTTTTCTTTTTGTAAATAAGGCACTTCATTAAAAATGACTAAGACCCCAATGGAGCCTGTAATACAAAAGGAGTAGATCCATCTAATGGTTGTTGGTGAATACATGCGGGAGGGGTAGTTTCCCATGAAGCATGTAAATTTAAAGTTCTAACAAATTTAGCTGAAATATCATATTTCCTGATCTTGGAAACATAAAGAAACCCAAAAATTTGTTGCATAGATGAGCTAGTCTGTCTGCTTCATCTAGATAAGCTTTGAAACACCACGATAAATCAGAGTTCTTTCCTTTAAAATAGTTAAATAGGATTTCGCAGTCCCATTCGATGCTGAAGCTTTCTATACCTTTTTCCTGTGCCCAACTAGATGCCTGTAACACTCCTAAAGCCTCTGCTTCTTGTGGGTCTGAGGTTTTTGACAGTCCTGCTTTTCCTTCTTCTGAATTGCCTGCATCGTCTATCAAAATTATAGCATAACTTGAAGGTGAATTGTCAGAAATCCAAGCAGCATCAACATTTATCTTGAGCATGTTGTCCAAAATAAATGTTCAAAATAGTTGTATAAAAATCTGAATTATTTTTTCAAATAAGACTACTCAATGGCGTAAACAGTAAATTTTCATTTGATCAATCGAAATAGTTATCGAGTGGTCATTACTATCTCCAGACGTGAGCACGTTCCGCCATCGGTACCATCAACAACATTACCTTCTCTGCATCTTCATCGTCTACCTCTACCCCCTTTTTCTCACCCCCATCCTCTCTCCAAAAAGAACCAGACATCAACCACACATCTCAAGAGAATATTCAAAAAGAAAACCAGGAAACTTTACCAGATCAGACAAAAAACCCCTCATCACTCTCAACTTTTAGCAACCCATCATCATCAAAGAAAAAGTACAAAGATACCCATCTCATGAAAGACCACCATCATCACTGTTTAGTTGTAAAGGTCCTATCAGGAAAGTTCTTGTACAATACCCTACAGATTGAACTGAAAAATCACTGGAGTCCCATGCAATTTAAACACCTAGAAACTATCACTCATACGGAGGCCTACAAACTAGTTATGCACCATGAAACTGACAAAAACAAGATTTTAGAACATAAACCCTGGATTATTTATGAACAAGTGTTTTTGTTTGAGGACTATGAAAAGTTCATAGCTAACCCTGATCAGAGTTTTCTAGTTGTCGTTTTTTGGTTGCAGATTCTTCATCTCCCAAGGTACTGGATCGACAGGCTCTCCATTGAACAACTACTACAGAATGTTGGAACAGTCCTGAAAGTTGATCTCAGTTCTTCTCCACCAAGAGCTAAACTAGAAATGGACCTCCAAAAACCCTTTACCCAGGTATTCTACTAAACTGTGAAAAAGATACTTGGATCCAGCTAGCTTATGAATACATAGCTAGATAATGCACCAAATTCATTAGCACAGACCATGCACTGATGGATACTCAGTTCCCCAAATATCCATATCACCGCCTCAACAGCAGGATGAAAGCTCAAAAACCTCAACCAAAAACCCAAAACCTGTTGACATCCTCTTCATCCAATATCCCTTCAAAAACATCGGCCTCGACCCACCATTCATGCTCCACCAACCATGAACCCCTTCCCAGTCTTTTTCCCATACAAACCCAACCACCAACACAGTTTTCAACACCACAACCACCACTACCACAACCAACCTCCACCGTTTTGAGACCGATCCCAATAAGACTAGCCCCAGTCATGACTCAGAAAGGACTTAACTGGAATCCATTTCCCCCAAAATAAGGTGCTACTGCTGCTATCCCAACGAAATCAACGGAACTTCGACAATATGACACTGTCTTTGACGTAGAAGCTTCACCATCAACTATTCATATCTCTGCACCAAGTACCAAGGATTCTGCTAGCCGAAAGAATGTCTCCTATGAAAAATCAATGTCTAGGACCCACGGAAGCGGGCAGGTTTACCCGAAACCGCAAACCCTAACTGTACCTACCAGACCCGAACGACCAGCTGAACCAGCACCGCATACAACAAACCAGGCATATATGCCGGCCACAGAGCAGACCGAAGCTAGGACTGGGCCCAATCGTAAAACCAGCAAGGCTGCTGACAAAGGGAAAGGCCCAATGACTTTTACAAGCACTACAACCTCACTATTTCATATCCGAGAACTGCAACGAGTGACTCCACCAGCACCAGGGCCCGCCTCCATCCAATTATTCCCTCTCTCCACTTATTTTTCACTCAGTTTTTCTCAATTATTGGTGAACTTTTTGCAGAAGAAGGAGGCCACTGTGAACCTGCAAATTACAGATGTGAATGGTAACCCTCATGTCAAGATGACCCATATCTACTTGGAAGAGATAGAAACAACAATTGCATCTCCAGCTGTTCAACCTACTGAGAAAAATTTTGCACCAATAGTAGATACACCTTTGAAGATATATAAACGCAAAGAAAGAAGAGTGAGGAAAAGCTTACCAAAACATCTCCTCATCCCACCAACTCCTGCGTTTGGATCTCCAGCACCACCATCAAAATTACAAAAGTTCATATACTTATCTGACATAAGGGTAGAATCGAGTAGAACTTTTCAACCAACTCATGAAGTACCTGTGGTCAGGACAAGGAAACGAAGATCTTCCATCTATATTGGGCGCACTTCTCAACCTTCTGAAGGGACTCAACAACAGCAACAAACTCCAAAAGATACAGAACTCCATACAACCAGTACAACTACAAAAGGAATACCAACCACGACATCTTGGCATCTATCTCTTGAAGATGAGACCGATGGCATTTCCAGTGATACTACTCCCTTCATTATGAATTACTTGGCCTGGAATTGTCAAGGTGCCCACAATACCTTGACAATTCAGAAATTGCGAGAGTATACACGCAATTATAGACCTTCTATTATGTTTTTATCTGAAACGTTATCATATGCACATCATATTTCCTTTTTGCAAACTTCTCTAGGATATGATAACTGTTTTGTTGTGCCTTTTAATGGTCATAAAGGAGGGTTAGGGCTTTTGTGGAACTCCACAGTTAACATTACTGTTTTACTTGCTAGTCAAAGTATTATTCACGTCTATGTTGAACCTGTTTCAAACTCTCAACCATGGATATTCACTGGAATTTATGGGCCTCCACAACCTCAAGCAAGATGGAACCTTTGGCAAGAATTCAACTCAGTTATTCCTCAACATAACCTCCCATGGCTGTTGATAGGGGATTTCAATGAGGTTCTTAACCAGTCTGAAAAAATGGGAGGTCGTCTAGTCCACAGCAACCAAGCCAAAGATTTTAAAGAGGTGATTGACACAAATGGGATCATTGATTTAGGCTTTCTGGGAGACACTTATACTTGGACCAACAAACAAATGGGATATAACATTATCATGGAAATATTAGACCGTGGACTGAGCAACCAATCCTGGCTATCCTTACACCCCAACATGTCGATCAAACATCTACCTAGAATAGCCTCTGATCATGCACCCATTCTGCTTCAAGAAAATTTCATCAGACGGATGCCGACAAAAAAGTTCAGAATGGAACACCTATGGTTTATTCACCCCAGATGAAAGAAGTGGTGTTGGAAGCTTGGAACCAATCTCTCTCACCTTCACCACCCATCGACCTGCTGGATAAAATGCAAAATACAACCAATGCCTTATAAAAATGGAGCAAGGCCACATTTGGACATCTCCCATCAATGATCACTAGATTGGAACACATCATCCAACAGGCCCAACATATGTGTGCAATCTCTACAGGCCCAACACTGCAAGATTGGATACAAAAAGAAAATGACTACAAGCATACACATTTGATGCTGGTCAACTTCCACGAGCTATACTGGAAACAACGATCGAGAATACAATGGATACAATAAGGAGATGCGAATACGACATTCTTCCATACAAAAGCAACAATTCACAAGAGAATTAACCATATTTCGCAGATTCAAGATGACTAGGGAAGATGGCATACACAGCCGCAAGCCATCCTGAGAGTGATACAACACTTCTTCAAAAATCAATATGTAGCTCCAGCTACACGCATTGATCAATCTCTGTTCGATTGTATATCCAATAGGCTTACTTTAAACCAATGCAGGGGCTTGATCCAACCAGTTACGGAAGAGGAAATTGACAAAGCGGTATTCTTAATTGGAACCAACAAAGCTCCTGGGCCGTACGGGTACACTAGTAAGTTCTACACCTCCTTTTGTCCTTCAATCAAACAACAAGTGATAGGCATGGTACAACATTTTTTCGAACAATCCCAGATTGAACAATCTTTCAACCACACAAACATCACCTTAATCCCCAAAATCCAAAACCCCACCAAATCATTTTCGACTAATTGGCCCATGCAAAGTGACCTACAAATTTATAGCCAAAATCCTTGTTAACCGTCTGAGACCCCTATTACAATTCATAGTCATCCCATTCCAGAGTTCCTTTGTACCAAACAGGGCGATCCATGACAATATTGCCATGGCAACAGAGCTATTCCATACAATCAGAACCACAACACCATCAAAAAACCCAAAAATTTCTATGAAACTTGATATACGGAAAGCGTATGATAGTCTTGATTAGGGTTTCATCCGTCTCACTCTTGAAAAAATGGGATTCCCATCAATCTTCATACAATACATCATGGAATGCATTACTTCGGTTTCATACTCCATGAATCTCAATGGTTCCGCACAAGGTCTCATCCAACCCAAGAGAGGACTACGCCAAGGGGATCCACTTTCACCATACATTTTCATCCTCTGTGCTGAAGTACTCTCCACTAATTTGGGTGTGTTAGAACAATCTGGAGAATTGAAAGGTCTAAAAATTGCAAGGAATTCACCACCAATACTGCACCTGATGTATGCAGATGATCTTTTAATCACATGTTCGGCGGATGTGATGTCCTGTGAAACCCTTCATCGACTCCTCCAACGGTACTTCACCTCTGTTGGACAAGCAATTAGTCGGGAAAAATCTTCTATCATCCACCACCCTAAATTACATCCGTATGTGGTGCAACAACTCAAGCTCTGTTTCAACATCAACACAACAATAACCCCACCAACGTACCTAGGCATCCAATTCAAAAATGGTAGGAACTACTCAAACCTGTTTACTGAGCTTTTAACAGGTTGGAAAGGAAAGCAAAAGGCTGGATAACCAAGTGTGTCAATCAAGCGGAAAGGCTAGTTCTGATTAAAACAGCGTTGACTCCAACTGTGAACCATGTCATGCAAGCACAACAACTACCAACTACGGTGCACGATAAGATAGACAGAATCACCAGGAATTTTTTATGGGGCCATGATAGTCAAACAAGAAAGATGCACCCAATTGGTTGGGAAACGGTGATAAAACCATTATCACAGGTGGGCCTTGGTATCAGGAAAAGCAAAGAACATAACCAAACATTGCTGATGAATCAGTGTGGACCTCAATCTGTAACCCGAAATACTTCAAAACCTATTCAAACTCACTTCCATTCTCAAAGCCTAAATCATCAGCCAGTCCCCTTTTGGAAAAGTTTAGCTAACATTTCTACTTTTTTGCAGGGTTTAGTTTTCTCACAGGTGGAATATGGCAAAAACACAATGATAAGCCAAAACTGGATTCCAAACTCACAACCTTTATCACTTCAAAACCTACCCATCAACATCCCACTCAATACCCCAGTTAGCTACTTCAGTGAACCTTCTTCGAATACATGGAACCACAACCTCCTTTTCTCAACCTTTCCACCACCCATAGCCAAAAATATAATTAGTATCCACTTACCCAAAAAACCAAAAACCAATCAACTAGTATGGCCACACTCAAAGACTGGCAATTACACACCCAAAAATGGCTATACCAAACTCACCACCCAAACAACCAACCCCCCGACAAACCAAACATCAACTCAACACCCTGTGGACTCCAACTCGATTTGGAAACTAAAATGTCCACCAAAAATCAGATTTTTCTTGTGGAAGGTTACACACCATGGATTACCTACATTCCAACGACTTCACCGACTCAACATCACAACATCAATTACATGCCCAAATTGCAACAATGAGGAAGAATCAACACAACACCTACTGTTCGATTGCAAGAAATCAAAAGAAGTTTGGCAACTAATAATAAATCATCTAGCAAGTATTATGGAAAATAACAATACTCATCAACAACAACACCAACAAGCAGGATCACAGCAACAGGTACAACAACAGCTTCAACATCAACAAAGGCCACCAAGCTCCAACAACCACATATGTCCAACCAACATTCATGACATACTCCACAAAACATACTCATAGGAAAAAAAAAGTGTTACTGAGTTTCACGATATGGCACATATATATGGCCAGGAATGAGATAGTGTACAAAAGGAAACGACAACATCCAAGGCAAACATTCAATATCATAATGATAATGTATGAAGAGTATCAACAAGCACAGGAATATATGGCTCCGATCATGGATAATGGACCGAAAATTGCAATATTACAAAGGAAAAGAACGACTACTTCAACAATCTACATAGGATGGACTCCACCGGAAATAAATTGGATCAAGGTAAATACAGCTGGCGCATCCAAAGGAAACCCTGGACCGGCAGGAGCAGGGATCATATGCAGAGATAGTGAAGGGAATCTACTGAAGGAAATGGCAGCACCACTTGGGATAACCACTTCAATTCAGGCGGAAACATGGGGATTACTACTTGCGGCAAGGATAGCTACTCAACACCAATAGAAGAAAATCTGGTTTGAAATTGACTCGCAAGCACTTCTAAGTCTAATAAAAAAAAAGGAATCAATACCATGGTACCTAAACAACATGCTGGCAGAAATCAACTCGCTACTAAGTGAAATACCAAGCTACAAAATCACACACACTTGGAGAGAAGAGAACCAAGCAGCCGATGGATTAGCAAATAAGGCGGTCACAAACCAAACCAACAACACAACTGCAACAACAACTAATAGCTGGGAATTCACATGCCCATCCTTCATCCAAGAAATTGTTTTTAATGACATGATTGGAACAAAATATCCTAGAAATGTAACCTCAAGTTTCGTATCTTAATGAAGTGGTGAACTTTTCAAAAAAAAAAAATACAGTCAGAAAGAACTTGTATAAAGTATAAATTCCACAGTGAAAATGTGAACTTCACAGTAGCCTTCAAATATTCCCACAAGTCTTTGAGATCTTCCTTTATCAACAGGTACTTGATCAGGCTCAATACATAGTTTCGCTCTTTCTTTCATAGGTGTATGAACTGGTTGACATGCTGACATGCCAACTTCTTGTAATAAATCAAGGATATATTTTCTTTGTGATAAGAAAATTCCCTTACTAGATCGAGATACTTCAATTCCAAGAAAGTATTTTAGCGAACCAAGGTCTTTCATTTGAAATTCCTTAGACAAGTAGTTCTATAAGGATCTTCTCTCTTATGGATCATTTCCTGTCACCACCATGTCATCCACATATATGATGAGAGCTGTAATGTTATATTTTCTTTTCTTTATGAACAAAGTATGATCAGAGTTACTCTGACGATATCCAAAGTTCCTCATAGACTTGGTAAATCTTCCAAACCATGCTCTTGGAGATTGTTTCACTCCATACAATGATTTGTTTAACTTACATACCTTTTTACTATGGGATGAAGAAATCGGAATACCTGGTGGAAGCTCCATGTACACTTCTTAAGATAATTCACCATACAAAATGGAATTTTTTACATCGAACTGCTGTAAAGGCCATTCCAAGTTTGTAGCGAGAGATAACAAGACTCGCACTGTGTTGATTTTAGCTACAGGAGCAAAAGTGTAAGTATAATCTATTCCATAAGTTTGGTTGTATCCCTTAGCAACTAATCTTGCTTTATAGCGTTCAATCTCACCATTTTCCTTGTATTTAATGGTGAAGACCCAACGACATCCCACAATATTTCTTCCTTCTGGACAATCAACATAATCCCAAGTACCATTTTCTCTTAAGGATTTCTCTTCTTCGTCCATAGTCGCCTTCCATTTTGGATGAGCTAATGCTTCCTTCACATTGTTAGGAATAAAAACAGTAGATAGTCGATTCACGAATGCCTTATTTTTTTCAGACAAACTGTGGGTAGAGACATAATGGCTCATAGGGTACTTGACCTTATTAGAGATTTCTGGTTCATATGTGGGTTTGTATTACCTCTGTTTATGCGCTGCGGAAGCTGTTTTCTTGACATTTCAGGAACATCCTCGGCAGACGATTGGTTAGGTGTTTCATCTTCTTGAAATATTGTAGACTCTGGAATTTCTTCTCTTAGAACTTCTTCTTGAATTTCAATATTTTGATCAGATACTGCATTTCCTATTTCTGTTATCATCCTCTCGAAACTTCTTCATCTCTTATAATTTCTTCATCAATAGATTGACTGATTATATCATCAGGGATAGTAATAACAGATATATCAATATCAGATATATCGTCATCATAGTTAAGAGTCTGAATTTCCTTGTGGTACTCCCCCTGAAGTTCAGACTCACATGAAAAATACATGGAATCTTCATGAAATACAACATCCAAAGTAACGAATATTAGTTTAGTTGGAGCATGATAACAACGGTATCCCTTTTGTTGTTGTTGCACATCCTACAAATACACATTTCAAAGCTCGAGGAGCCAACATATCACGTTGACTCTTGTATAGATGTACAAAATCTACACAACCAAACACCTAAGGTGGGAAATTTGGAATACTAGGAGCGACAACTGCTTCAGTAAGAGCTTGATATGGTGTCTGAAACACAATTGTACTAGAAGGTACTCTATTTATAAGATATGCTGCAGAAGTAAGTGCCTCACCCTAGTATAAAAATGGCATATGTGCTTCTATCAATGAAGCACGAAAAACTTCCAATAGGTGACGATTTTTTCTCTCAGCTACTCCATTTTGCTGAGATGTATTAGAATATGTATTTTGATGAATAATTTCATGTCCTTCCAAAAAAAAATGTTGAAAGTCAGAATCCATATATTCACTACCATTTTCACTACGCGGTACTTGAACTTGTTTGTTGTACTGAGTACTCATCATTTTATAAAACCATTGAAATAACGAAGTAACTTCGCTTTTAGTCTTCATTAGACACACCCTAGTCATCCTGGTGCATCAATAAACATAACAAACCACTTTGAACCACCCAAAGTAGTGACATTACATGACCCCCAAACATCAGAATGTATAACCATAAAAGGAACTGGACTCTTATTGAAAGATAGTGCAAAAGAAGCACGATGGATTTTTGCAAGTTCACATACTTCACAATGAAAACTAGAGATATCAAGTTTTGCAAACAAACTAGGAATTAACTTTTTCAAGTATCCAAACGACGCATTTCCTAATCGTCGATGCGATAACAAGATTTGAGATTTCTGTCTCTCCCCCTCGGAACCATCAACAAGTAGAGCTTGACGCAGCTTATCAAAACTACTCGACACCAGATCCAAGTAATATATCCTCCCACAATTAACACCATAACCAATCGTTTGCCTCGTTTTGATGTTCTTAAATACACAAGAGTCAGGCCAAAAAATTACCACACAATGTAAAGTATTAATTATTTGGGAAACTGATAACAGTTACAATCTAAGGTGGGAACTACCAAGACGGAATCTAAGTTCAAAGTTTCAGTGAGGGATACTGATCCTTCACAAGTAATTGGAGCTTGTGAGCCATTTGTAGTGGAGACTCTTTTTTGTATAGATGGTTTAATAGATGAAATTTATCTAGAATCAAATATCATATGGTCTGTAGCACCAGAATCAACTATCCATGAATTATTCGAAACAAGTGAAGAGATATTTTAAACCTTACCATCATTACCTGCTCTTGCAACTGATGCAGATGTTTCCATAAAATCCTTTTTTTTTTTTGTTGAAGCCGAAGCAGCATTAAAATTCTTTTTTGACTCCTTCTTCCTCTCGAGATGTTGATCCCACCATTCTGGATATCCAACCAACTCAAAACAAATATCTTTTGTATGTCCATTTTGATTAGAATGGGTACACTTGAGTATAAACTTGTCCACCTCCTTTGAATGTCCCTGAAAGGATCCTTTTTTATTGTAACCAGTTCCGAGTTATCTTAACAAAAGGTTTAATTGCTTCCCATTCTTTAACCATCATTATACGTCAAACAGATTCACGACGAACAATTGCATAACATAATTCCAATTCAGGAATAAGATCCTTTCTCAAGATTTTACCACGGATCTGCTCAAAACTTTCATCTAACCCAGCAAGGAAGATATGCACCCTTAGACGTTGAATTGATTTTCGATAGGTTTCAATATCATTTGTATTCTCCATAATCACTTTATCACGATGATCCAACTCTCCAAAGATTTCAGTTAGCTCTTCGTAATAAATAGAGAGTACTCTGCCATTTTGTTTTGCAGAAAACGCCCGTTGATTGAGAGTAAATACCTGTAGTTCATCATCTCCATCATAAAAGGCTTTAGATAGTGATTCCCAAATATCTCAAGAAGTAGGTAATCAAATATATCTCTTCATGATTTCTGGTGACATGGACATCAACAACCATCTCTTGACTTTTTGATTATCTGTGTACCACTTTTCATATCCCTCATCTTCTTCAGTAGGTTTTTTTTGTCTTGCCTAGAAAAAAAGAACTTTTTTTTTCTCAGCGATATGCATCTCCCTGATTTGTAACCACAAATCATACTTGGTTTCATCGAGAATAATTCCTGCCTTGAATATAGCACCTTCAGATTGAACAATAATGGGGGAAGATCTGTTAGATGTTTCCATCTTCTTTTTATGTTTTAGTTTGCCAGATCTCTCATATAGTTCTGAATCACTGCCCATGATTCAAGAACCCTAACTCTGATACCAAGTTCAAACATAAAGATATAAAAGAATCTCTTATTATTTTTAGTTATTCAATTGGTTACACAACTCATAGTATATATAGAGCTCAATATTCTCAATATAGGAAAGACCTATAAACTAGGAAATATATTAAATAAGGTGAGTATCTATCCTAAAAATAGAATGCAACAATTTATGTTTCTTCCTCTTTATTATCTTAATACACACTGATTTTTCACGTACTAATAGTAGTAAGTGAAACCTTTTCGGAAAGGGTTGGGCGGTGCTACGGCTTCATCATGATTGCTTGGTCTTGGAATAGCCAAAAGTTGTGGGGGGTTGTGAAGCTTTTCAAGCGTGGTGGTGTTGGATGTCAGGGGGAAAGATGGTTGAGATGGTTTTGCTGGAGCAGAGTTATTGGATGGTTTACACGGTACGGTGGCTGATGCTCCATTGGTTGAGCAAAATTAATTAAAAACCAGTGGGAGATAGCGGTTGATAGCAACGAAGTTTGATTTCTTAGTAAGAGCAACAAAATCCCAGTAAATCTAGCCTGGATTTCCTTCTTACGAACATAGCAAACTGACATGAAGGATTCTAACACTCAGTATAAAAAACAATTCTCGGGTATTGATATGAGTAAGAACAAGATAATGTAGGTGATATGCGAATATTTATTTGAAACTCAACTCGTTGTCTAAATGCCTTTCTGACTGTAGTGTAGCAGGCCTTCACTTTTATGCCTCGAAAAAAATGTTTTATATTAATACAGAAAAAAAAAAAAAAAAAAAAAAAGAAAACTGGAAAGAAAAAAGAACTGTTTCAAAGCAAAATGTTATTCGCGGTGGAATGTAGTTTGAAATAGTTTTTTTGTATGTGTGATGTCATCAAGGAAGCACTGCTTGCTTCACTATTACTTTCGGGCTCACGAAACTCTGATTGATTGAACAAGATCGAGATCCACTAACAGTAACAACTTCTGACGATTGAAACCTTTCAATGCTAGCTTCGTCAATTGGCTTCACCACTCGAACAAACAAAAATGTTTACATTTAGAAATTTTCCCAACTTGAAATTTTCAACCAACTGGCATTAGTCCAGTTGGCCAGGGACTATAAGTTGTGGTTCAATTCCCGCGGTGATCGCGTCAAAAAAAAGAAAAAAAGACTTGAAATTTTCGTTGGACACTAGTTTTTGTTTCGATTCTTTTTTTTAAAGAAATTATGGCATTATACTTGCTGCGCCCCTTTGGTAGGGGTGCATGTGAAATGAATAATCAATTTTGTTCAAATTCGAAAAGTGCGCTATAAGACAGTGATTTATGTGTGCCTCAACAGTGTTAATGTTGTCTAATTTTTCAACAATTTTGCGGGATGTGCGCGCGTGATGCTTGGTTCAGATATAAACTCACCTTGGCTCTTCATGACAATCCCAGTTTAAACAAGAGATGAAATAAACCCCGATAACTGAGCTAGCTAGTATGGGAAAACCACGACCCATAATAATCTGTTAGTAAAAACCTTTGTTTTCTCTCCGGTGTCAGCATGTAACCGGCCACATTTCAATACCTGTAACAAATAATTCTTTTAAAAATTAACCCATTGTTTACCCATGAACGGAAGCGTGTGCAGGAAACCCAAAAGTCTCGAAAATCATATACTTGCCAACCAAGTCATCATGTCTGACAGACACCTTGTCAGATTGGCCAAAACAAGCAAGCAAGACCTACCTACGATAGTCTAAAACTATTCCTGACTACAGTGACTTCTCACCTAAGTGAATGCAAGCTTCTAACGTACAAAAACAAACCCTAGCAAGATCTCTCCTCTCTATAAATTGAACCCACACTACATTTTCTTCTACCACCTCACATTTCAATTAATTAGTCATGAGTTCATCTCCTCAACCTATTCAGTCTGAATCTGCATCATCCGATGCATCTCGGGTTGCAGTAGAAGTGAATAAGCGGAGTGTGAAATTGTATGGTTCATGGGCTAGTTCATATACTCACAGGGTAAAACTTGCTCTGAAACTAAAAGGAGTAGAATATGAATACATAGAGGAAGATCTTACTAACAAGAGTGAACAACTCTTGTCGTATAACCCGGTTCACAAAAAGGTTCCCATTCTTGTACACAATGAAAACCCAGTCGCCGAATCTATCGTCATTCTTCACTATATTGACGAGGCTTGGACCGGAACTCAACACCCGATTCTGTCCACAACTGATCCTTATGAAAATGCTAAAATACGGTTTTGGTCTCACTTCATTGATAATAAGGTATGTTGTACTTTTGATTAGTCTAATGTAGTGAGTGGATTAATAGTTTTTATGTGTAAATTAGCAGAACCATGCCTTAATGTTCCTTACCCAAAGATTACTAAGGATGGGCATGATTTTTCATTTTTGAAGTGTCAGGCTCACCAGACCCCGGTCTAACACTTCTAATTACTAATTTTCTTTGGCTGGTGGTGGTGCAGTTAGGTCCCTCTGTAGGAGCAGTCTTCCAATCTGTAGGGGAAGAACAGACAGCTGCAGTGGAGCAAGTGCACAACCACCTGAAACTTCTTGAAGAAGAGCTAGAACACGGCTTCTTCAAAGGCAGACGATTCTTTGGTGGCGAAAAAATTGGGTTCCTGGACATTGTTCTCGGATGTGGATCTTACTGGCTTTGGGTGTTCGAGGAAGTTGCTGGGATTAAGCTGGTAGATTCCGGCACATATCCTAGATTTGAGTCATGGCTTCGAGATTTTGGAGAACAAAATGAGGTCAAAGAAACAATTCCTGCCACTGATAAGCTCCTTGAATATGCGAAAGGCCTTCGCCAAATAATACTTGAATATGTCAAGGCTTGACTGGAGATAAAATATTATGTTTAAGGTGTCATTAAGAGTATTTCGTGGTGTTCTAGTTTCAAGTTAGCAATATTAAATTTGTACTACGTGATAGTTAGCTCTGTTTGGGTAATTGAAGTTTATTGTCTTAACTTTTGACGGAGCATATGCAATGGTAAATCATATTATCACAGTAACAGTATTTCAACTGGTAGAGCGAAAAGATTGTCTAATTCTAATCCACGAGAAAAATCAACACATCGATTCAAATGACACTTAGAATTACAATACATTTGAAGAGCTCAAAATCTGCAATGAGAAAACAAATGTGTTCTCACCTTTCTAGTGCAGCAAATTACATCATCGATCTAGTGTTGATACTCTACAATCTGCATATATTAAAAGAAGAAAGCGAGAGAAAAATGAAACCAAAAGAATAGAACAAAAAAGATACAGGTATTACACTCTTAATTCTCGGAACAAGTGCTTCGATTTCGACCATGGAACAATTGTTGAAGGTCGTTTAGTACCAGTCAGAGAGAACCGCCATGACTTATGTAACTTCAATCTGATAGCAGGAACTTTTCGTGCCACTGCCTGCCATATCATTTGAACGGCATCGTTTTCTTTTGATGGGTATTGAAATTCGTATAACCCTTCAATTTCTTTCAACTTGTTCCACATCCTAGTCCACTCGGCCTTGCTGATATTCCTAATCAGATTTATAAGAAACTTTTCCTTGATAGCATCGGAAGTGCGTACAAATATGCAAAACTCAGAGTAGTCAAGAACATCTTCATAGGGAAGTTCTATCTCATCGCTGATTATTACAGGGACACAATGGCTTGCGATTGCATCAAACAGACGATTAGATGATGGGGTATCACCTGCAATGTTAAGGCAGAACTTTGAGGCGTGCATACCCTTGGTAGCTGAGTGGACCCCATCCTTTTGAACACTTCCAAAAGAGAAGTGAACATCTTTTTCGTCTTTCAGAAGATAAAATAGCTCCTGTCTCACGAACCCACCCTGAGAAACAAAAACAAACACAATTAAACTCCATCATTCCAATAACGAATCAAGATTCTTCATCTTGTAGTAATGTAAATACGATGAAAAATGTGGTAAAACTTCTGATAACCAAAGAACCAAAACTAATTTTGGTTTGTTGGAGAGACATGCTTAGATCTTTTTTGCTTGACACGAGTGAAAAGGTACATCCTAACCATCTAACCTACAGACAAAGTTTTCTCCCAGACAATGAAAGAACGGTAATGAACTTGAGACATTCAACCTTTTCACTAACTCTAAATCATGTCACCTTTTTCAACATTTCAAAAACAACAAAATTCGTTTGCACTCTCCAGGACCCCTTTTCAGCAAGAATGATCCACCTCCCATCACTTCTTAACATCAGGTAACAACAGTAATTAAAACCCAATCACATCTTCCCCTGCAATTATCTTCTTTGAAATTTCGAGCCAGCAACAATAATTTGAGTTTACCAATCACCAGTATCAATATATTTTTCTCTCTCGCTCTGCGCTATATTTATATTTTGTAGGTCGCTAAACAGAATATCAGCCATTGTTCTAATGTTTTTATCAATTTTTGAGAGTCTAAGCTTTAAGTAAATGGAGAAAAGAAAGGCATAAACAATCGTACTGCTTCATTCGAGATGGAATACCTAAATTTCTTCTATAGTTTGCAATTTTGCATTTAAAGATTGCTCTATGGTGATCTAAATACTGTCTTTATACAAAACCCATGAAAAGAAATACAGGGCCGATAACAGTTTGTTTCAATTTGAAGATAAAGCATGACTGACAGATAAATTAGCTATAGGAGATATATCATCGAAATTAAAAAAGAAAGCCAGCTAACAGATATGACAAGAAACGTGAAGAGGGTACTTACATCTTTCCTGTAAATAGCTCCTTGAAAATACAATAAAGTTGGCCTATCGTCGTATCCAGATGAATCATCAACAAACGTTCTGATAACGTGCTTGTAAGGAGCAATCACATCTTTCTCAACATTAGCTATATTTGGAGGATACCTTCCAAAATCCGAGAGTATGAACATAGCTGGCCACAGCTTCATTCTTGCGTCCAACATACTATTCGGATGATGTGCCAAGATTACATGATCTCGTCCTCCTGACCTTTTCCATTCCTCTTGCTCAGTCAAAAACTTCACTAATTTATCTTGTAACGAATAATTTACACTCTTCTTATGAGGCGACTTTGACTTGGAATAACGGTTATAGCTCAAAGAAGAAAAGAATGGGACAAAGACAACATCAGCCTCACTAGAGTTAAATACTCTTACTGCACTTCGAGCCCCATTACGATTAGGAAAATTTGAAGAGAGAAGATCTAATGTAAGCCAATATTCAATGCTGTGTTGCAAGTTCAACCCACCAGGATAATCAGGAATTTTAGTTTGGATATCAGGCCAAACTTTCCCCCCTTCAGGTTTCCAATCTAAGAGCCCAAAATGGAATTCAGGATGTAAGTCATACATGAACACTTTTAAAGCAATTTTATTGGAAGCACAGCTCGCAACATCCTTAACCACTAATGCTGCTTCTAGACTTCCGTCCGAAGAATCTGAGGAATCAGATGTTGTCTCCAAAGGATCCCTCATTGAGGGTTGGACATCATTTGGGTTTCTCGATTGGCGATTCCCATTATCAATTGTTGCCAAATTTTTTGAACTAGTGAAGGATGTGTAGTCAATCAACTGAGGATGCCCAGTTGACCGTAAGACAAAGAACCACGAGAAGATGAAAACAATCGTTGAAACCATGAAAAGAAAGATCAATGATTTTCTAGAAATAGATCCAGATGAATGGCTATTCTTATCAGCCATCTTCATTCTAAGCCAGAATAATCACCACTAACAAATATTTGCCATTGAAATAAATGAAACAGCTATAAAAAATCCCAAAATTTAATCACCATTAACATAAACACAAATACATTACCAAAATACTCTTCTGATAATTTCTGGAAATAAATCACGATACCTTATTGTCAGCCATTTGAGCATTCAAAACCTCGTTTTTAATGTTCTGAGAATGTCATTCATGACCCATTACTCAATATAACTTCATGTCTCTGAAAACCCATAAATCTTCGACATTCAATAGAAAAGAGACTAACCCAACAAGGAAGTAGCTGACATTAACAATAGTATCCCAACAACCCTTAAGAGAAGGGAGAAACAGAGAGAAACTAGAGGAATGGAATAAAGAAAGCTGGATTTGATGATGAAAAGGGGTGAAATTGATAAAACAAAAAAATCAATCAATGCTATTGATACTGTGTAGAAAAATTTGAGGGACAAGACATGGTTGATCGAAGCTCTCTCTTCTCTGGTGCCTTTCTCTCTCCTCTTTTTTTTCTTTCTTCTTTTCTTTCTCTATTTGTTTGGTGAAAGAAAGATATGAAAGAAAGGCGCAAGTATGGGGGTCTAATCTGTTGAACCGGCACGTTGCTCTGTTCTTACTCCGTCTCTTGCCTTTCTTCGCTGAATCTTGAGGTTCAGGAGCGAAATATTCACGCTACTATGTTTACTCTTACCAATCACGACCGGTTAATATACATTTCAAATTAATCTTAACTTTACATGAGGAACTGTCGGTATATGTCCCAAGCTAACTTTGAATGACAAGTTCTTTTACACTTTACAAGTAGCAAGTCTTCTAGGAATAACATACGACATATTCATCCTTGGGAAGGGATCCAGTGACATGGTTAATATGACAGAGACACTCACAGACTCTGTCAGCCACTCGATATAAAAAACTTCAAGGGTTCAGATTAAAATTAAAAACACGCGGGTTTTAGTTAATTATCCATGACCCGGGAAAAATTCTCGAATCTTCTCTTTCTTATCTAAACTCTCATATTTCTCTTTCTTACTTACAGCAGATGGTTAGTTTCTCAATCTCTCCCGGCTAATCGTTCACTTCTACGACAAATGGAATTACTTGTTTCTTTTCTATAGTCAATAGATGTGATTTTGAAATACCAAAATTGTTCCTTGTTTCTTTTAGGTGAGCTAGATTTTTTGTTATTGTATTCAATTTTAAATCAGTTTCTAGGGTTTTGATTTAGGAATTGTTTAAAACTCTTCCTTAATTTATGTTCTCTTCAAGATTGATGGGGTTTTTAAACCTAAATACATCTTGGATTCAATTAAATTTTCGATCCTTGCTTAATTTCTTCTCAATTTAATAGATTTCTAAAGAAAAGTCCCGGTTTTGATGTTACATGAGAATTATCTAAAATATGATCTCTTAATTATATATTTGTATTGTGTTACAGGTGGTTCTAGTTTAGCTAACGGATATGTTTGGAATTCGGAAGATTGATAATGCTAAAAAGATTCAGTTTGCAAACATCTTTTGTGTCAGTAGCAATTGGGACTGCCGTTTGTTCAGTTTGCTCTTTGTTCAACGTTTTGTTTCTTGTTTTAATTTTCAAATTAGTGTTGTCTGGAGCTTTGTAAATGAATGGCAAGGAGTAAGGGGTGTTTTTTAGTGCTGTCTGGAACTAGACATAACTGGTTCACTTGTTCTAGACATTGAAAGTTTCCATTCTCTTTATTGTCAGATGAATGGTGATACCAAAACAGGGACTGTACTAAAATATAAACTGAAATGATAATGCACAACAATATGTTTGGGAAGTCGTATGCATTAGTGAGCACTGAAAATAAACCACCACTTCTAGGCAAGACCAACTTAACAGATATATATGCAGTATGTAGAAAGGAGTTGACATCAAAAAAGCTTCTTTCTTAATCAAAAAAAAAAAGCTGACATCAAAACTATACTGCATATAAAAAAGCTTAGCATTGCCTTAACAAAAGTTGAAATAATATTAACAAGAAGCCTGCGCTGCGCGTTATATATACAAAAAACACAATTGCAAAAAATACAACTGACATCCACAACTTCGGAATCCATATTCATTACAGTTGGAAAATATACAAAAAATCACAGTTGCAAGGACCAGTAATGTCAGCTCCCATGGCATATAGTCATCTATTCATTTATCCCCTTCAAAAGTACGTCTGATTCCTTGCCTTATATATACAAGCCAGCCATTGTGGTTGAGATGTGAAATCCTTTCTTAGAACACATTCTATCAATTACCTGAAACAGTTATGAATTTTTTTAAATATTTTGTAGTCCAAACCACGAACAAACACTGAAATATAACTTAATGAAAGAAAATAAGGTTAAAAAAACTCGACATACATACCCATGTTACTTGAATCACACAGCAGCTGAGTTTGTTTTTTCATTGGGCAATTGCGACTGTCATAATTCACGTTTACCTCTTTACAAGTTATGCAAGTTCTCACTTTCTTATTTAGTTCTATACCACTCTTAAAGCGAGAGTTACCTTCAGCACTTGCTTTTTCTTTGTCAGATTTTCTTCCTTTCGTTTGGCTAATGCGTGGGTTTCCCATCTTCTTTGCAGGGAAACTGGCACATGACTCATCATTAGCTACTGATCCATTCATGGTGTACGACTTATCTGTAACTATTGGTTCAACATTATCACCTAATTCCTCCATATCATTCCCTAGTTCTTGTCCAAGCTCCAACATGTCAATTTCCCTAACTTTCTCAAATGCTTGGTTAAGTAAATCCATTGCCACATCATATGCTTTTTCTGATTTACCCATTATATAAGCTAGCTTCGTTGACCTTTGACAATAATGACTTATTCTCATGGCTTCCATTCCAGACTTATCATCTTTCATTATCACACTGTCAAATCCTAAAACTTGAGATCTATTTTCTCTTTTTGTCCACCTTTCCATAATAAAATGAGATGGAATCTCCCTTGCATATTACCGAAATATTAGAATATGATGCAAATGCCTACACATTAAGCCAACAAACTCGAAGTTATGGCAGTCACATGTACCCTTTTTTCTTACCTCATTTATCTTCACAATCATTTCTTCTATTACCTTTTCATCCACTGCCCAGTACACTCTATAAGTGATTTCGTCACCATCCTGATTAAGTATGTCGGACCGGTATTTTAAGATAGTGATGAACTCTTTATGCACTTTATTAAAGACATTACGAGTATAGATCCCAGCTGCATGCTTAACCAATAAATCATGAGAAACAAATATACGCTTCATATGGATAGACCTGTAGTCTTCCTCTCGTTCTCGTACAAAAATCCGTTCTAAAGCTTGATCACAACTTTCAACAAACTCCCGTAGAGATGTCCTAGAGTTCACATAACCATTAAAGAAGGAATTTATACTCTCACTTCTTTGTGTCCGATTCATCCCTGCAAAGAATGTGCCCCTATTATACACAGGTATCCATTTCTCACGAATAACAAACAAGTCATCAAGCCATGTATTATCTGTCAAATTAAAATCATTCAACATGGACTGCCACTTATTTTCAAAATCCTCAACTGTGTATGTAAAATGAATAACCGCCTTTATGGTTTATTTGAATTTTGATTTTTTTAAAAACATATGGCTTAGTTTCTCGCCAAATTTTTTCTTAATGTGCCACAAGCAAAAAACGGTGACGAATATTGGGGAACGCAATTGCAATAGCATTGGTAATGGACTGATCTTGGTCAGTAAGTATAGAGATTGGAGGACGACCTCCCATTGCTTCAAGCAAAGTCTCAAATAACCAAGTATAGGTGTTTTCACTTTCATCGCCTAATAATGCAAATCCAAAAGTAATTGATTGACGATGATGGTTCGTACCTGTGAATGGAGCAAAAGGCATACTATATTTGTTAGTCTTATACGTACTATCAAATGATACTGCATCTACAAAACGACTGTATGCTATTCTTGAACGTGCATCAACCAAAATATATTTTTTGCCCTCCCTACTGCATCAACTTGTACTGCATAATAGAAACTTGGATTTTCAATTTTTCTCTTCTTAAAATGGTTCATTATAGCTTCCGCATCACCCACTTCTATAAGAGATTCTCTAACATTCTCAAATGGTTGTAAACATCCCTTGCTATGAATCCAATATTCCCACTTTCCCCCAAAAGTGATGCAACCTTGCCAACTTGGAGTTTCTGCTTGTTGAATGTTTCTGCCAAACATCGCGCAGCAGGAGGCATTACCTTGTTTGCCCTCATGAGATGTCTCTTTCCAGGAGAGATCATTTCATGATTGTGATCTTCTATGAATTTGTTGATATAGCACGTGTTCAGTTCTATGTTCAAAGCTATGCATACCATAGACTTACAATCTGTCCTAATGGTTGAAGTGTTTCTCTTCCTTTTAAGCACTCTGTCGCCTTGATCTGGTTTATTTGGTTTACTTTGGTGAATTCCTTCACAACTACAAACAAAAACCACTCTTGTTATAAGCGTTCCTCGGGCAGTAGCATATGACGACCTACCACGAGTACAAAATCCCAAACTCCTTCCATAATCTTTATAATAATCCTCAGAGGAAGGCTTAAGGACCGGTGTGAGATACAAATAAAAGAAAAATACATGTCCAAGCACGGCTTCAATGACTTCTCATTGATAGCTAGTTCAGTAATTTCATCTCCAGTAGTCATCTTTCTGTAAATAAATCACAAAATTATTAAATCAATGTAAATCGCAAAATTAGGAAGACAATGTAAAGGAAGTAGAAATTGGTATGTTAATTTGTTTAGAAAATTGTAGTTTTTCCAAACTATTCGTTGATCAGACAAATGTGGTTTTACTGATAATCAATGAAATTATTTATCAAATCAACTAGACTTTCAATATATTAACATTTCTAGGTTTAGTAGTACTTGGTATAACACTAAAATCAATCAAACCTACATCATAAAATCACCAAATTCATCATATTTCAAAGATTCAAAATCAAAATCCAGAGAAATAAAAATTCAAAATCAAAGAAGAAGAAGAAACAATCAAAGACTTGAATCATAACCCCAAATTTCTAAACACAGGACATTTGACATATCTAATCTTAAGAAGTCAAAACTAAACCCAAATATTCGCCCTAAAAAAGTTGCATCTGAGTGATTGAATTTGATTCATACCTGTGATTGATTTGTGTAACTGTGTTGATATCCGAGGATATGAAACATAGAAGAAGAGAAATTTTGCCCGAAATATTTTTGTTCCGAGTGATTGAATCTTGGTAGAACTTTTGGTTCTTTTCTTGCAGAGAGAGGAAGGATGAAGAAGGATGGGGAGTGGGGGACGAAGGAAATAATATATGAAAGAGATATAAAGTTTTGAAAGTCAACCCATGAAACTGGGTGTCGGGTTAGTAAAAAAACCCCGCGTGTTTTTAGTTTTAATATGAGCTCTTGAAAAATTTTATATCGAGTGGCTGACAGAGTCTGTGAGTGACTGTCATATTAACCATGTCACCCGATCCCTTCCCTTCATCCTTTTATAGTCTTCTTCTTCTCTCTCACTTCTCCAAAATTAAAGAAAAACTCGTCAACTTCTTCTTCTTCATTTGCTCAGATTTAATCTAAGGACTATATTTGAGCAAAGCTTTCTTGTTTTTAGTTATTTTTGTTGTTATTCAATAATTTCTTCGCCATTAGGGCGATTTTCTCTTCGCTATTTAGGGGATTTTATCTACACTTTTATAGTGTTTCTTTCCTACGATTTGTTCGTGTTTGGTTTTCTTGATAAAAGTACATCGGCAATTCGGTAAGGGAAAAGACCAATTTATTCTTCATCATGAAAATAGATCTTGAGTTCGGGTTCTTGCACATGAAGAATTTCTGGGAATATCACTCCTCTGTCATAGGAGCATCTCTTTTCTAAGAAGAAAAAATCTATCAAATTGGTCGAAATATAGTTTCGTATACCATTCCTTCTCCAATCTCATAGTACAAGATTTGGGTACTATCACGGTAGATAGCTCTTTCTCTTCGCGATTTATTTACGTTTTGTATCTTTCTTTGTACCTGTTTCATGTTATGATGTACCTGTTTCTCATTAAAACCATCATGTAAATATTTTTTTGTGGAATGAAATACTTGTGGTTTGATGATCAAAAAAAAAAGTAGCAAGTCTTCTTTAAAATAACAAGTTCTTTTACACTTTACGCTACGTCTAACAGTGGCAGACCGGGAAGTCAGGTCCCTGAATGTGACCCCTAATAAGCACGTATGTGCTACATTTTGTACCCATATTTATATTAGATAAGACTCGATATTGTTGATAATAATACTATTTTAATGATTTTGTAGAAAGTAGAAGTAAATCCAATCATCCAAAAATAAATGGCGAAATGTGAAACTAAAACAGTGCTTGCCACGAAAAACCCAGCAAGGTTACTCGAGACACCAAAACGAGACAGAGAAGGGATGATACACAAGTGGGACGGTCTAATTGAAAACAAGGAGGTCAAGCACGTACACATGCTTTCCCCTTAATCATGGTTTTGTGGGGCTCAGAAGAACAGTCGTGTGAATTTCAGCAAATTGCAAGCAGAAAACATTATAGTGGGTTACTATGCCATGTGTCGTCGCATATTTACACATCCAGTTTTGGGAAGTTGAAAAGGCATTAGCTGTCAAGGAAAGCCTGTTAGGTAGTGGAATATTGGAATAAATAAATGGGTCCACGTGAATATCTTATTGGAGGGAGAAAAATGAATTAAAAAGATTTTACTTTTGCACCGGTGAGATTCTTTTTAAGTCTACCAAATATGCATGCAAGAAAAATGAAGAAGAATATATATTGGGAGATCACATTGATGACCACCATGCAAGTTTCAATTAAGGATAATTAAGAGAATGACGACACGCCTTTATTTGGTATATATTTTTTGTATCGTGGAGAAGAAAAAGGGGGGGTTCTGGTGACTGTTTTGGGAGACCGGTTTGGAGGCTAGAGAAAACAAGGGAAAGGAGAAGAGGCGATTCGATTGTGGTGACGCACAGTCGATTGGTTTATTTTAATTTTCCTAGTAATTTATTTTTATGGGTTTTAAGAAATCCATCTCCATGTTTTGTTAAATTTCATAACTAGGGTTCTTCGGTGGAAACCATTTCTAGCAATAGACCATGAATAAATTGATAATATTTTGTTTTAGGCAATTATGAATTGATTCAAATAATTTTATCTTTACGCTCTATTGATTTTCTATAAAATATTTGTTGTTGCTTCATCGTCTTTGTACTACAATAGCCTAAGTGCATTAATTTATATGGTTTTGCAATTTTATTTGTTATAGTATTTGATAATCCATGCTTAGGTTAAATCATTTGATGGGTTATACTTAGATGACGCAAATAATAATCGTAAATGCATAAATACGTAGTTTCAATGATTTGCTTGCCATTATAATTTGATAAGCCATGCTTTGGAGACTTTGATGGGTTATGCTTAGGAGATGCAAGTTATATTACAGAAAATATACCGATAATAGGTGTTGCAATAGAACAAAGATATAGACGCGTGTTTAGAATTATGAATCATTTTCGGCATCGAATAGAAATAATGGTGGAATCCGTAGACACTGGTTACCGACACTCTCTCATTGTATTTTGTTAATTTTATTTATTTATTTTTATTATTTCAAATTCAATTCTAAAATCCCAAAAATCATTTTTGGTTAATTTATTAGAGATATTGATTAGAGTATTTTCACCGCTCCCTGTGGGTTCGACCCGTAATTTCCTATGTCTGCTAGTTAGACACCGTGCGATTGCGGTTATCATATAGGGTTTCCCGAAGTCCTAACAATTTTTGGCGCCGCTGCCGGGAAGCGGCTAAGGAATATTGTGATTAGTATTTTGATTTTGTAAATAGTTAGGTTTTTTATTTTATTTTATTTTATTTTTGTACAGTATTTTTGTTTTAGGATTTCTTTTCCCTTTTGACTTGTTTTCTTTTTTAGAATTTTGTTTCAGGTACCTTTTTGAGGATGATGACTTTTTCTCAGGAGACGTCACCTAATATGACATTGGCGGAATATAAGCGTAGAAATTCAAATTATCAGGCAACCTCATCTGAGATGACGCTTGGTGAATATGCATAGGCAACAATATGGAGTTTTTGCTCCACATGTAGTAAGTGAAGAATCGCCTTTAACGATATATGAGAAGTATTACAAGCATACACCGCTCAGTTTGGAGCATAGGTTGAGAATTCTGGCATGCCAAGAGTTATATGCAGACGATGATTTAGAGGAACCAGTTTATACAAAGGATACTATTGTTGAGTCTAACAACTTAGAGACAGTAGACATTCATAATGAGGTACCTTCTAGTTATTTGAATAGTGAGATTCCTATAAATCATTAGTCGATGAGTCGATTATTCATGATATTGTTGCTCCATTGAGCTCATGTGCTGCTGACCCATCTTATGATCTTCTAATTGCTGATATGAATGTTAAACAGGTTGATACTGGTATTGCTGATTTTGAACCAATCTCAGTTTGTTTAGACCATTTTTGCAGACTCCGAAGACCCCATGCTTATTGACATTGTCAATGCATTGCGGTCTCCAATAAATAATATAGGCAACTCAGCAAAGGAATCTATTTCCTCGGATTTAGAACCAGATTTAGAGTGTACAACGATTGTTGAATTCTCTAAACAATCTTTACTCATTATCCGTGATTCAGATTTACTTCAGATAACCGCATACGATGAGGAAGGTTCAAATTGTTTTCCGAATAAGACTGAATTCAGTTTTCGCGCTCTGGGTACTAATCAATATTATTGTTGCAGGGTCATCTTTTCAATTAACCTGATTTGTTGGATTGATCCCCAACTTTTCAGACTGTATATATATGCTTTGTAGCTTAATTTGGTGTATCATCACCTTGTTCAAGAGAGTAGATACACAAATATTATGCTTTATGGGAGTCAACCCATACGATTTTGCTTCATGGGAGTCAACCCATCAAAAAAAATTTCTTTCCTCTATCTTTTATTTGTTTGCTTGAATTTCCCATCTTAATTTCTACGTTGGATGACTCAATTACATTGAGAACAATATAATGTTTAAGTGTGGGGAAGTGGCATTTTGGTTGGGCTTAAAAAAAACATATTATGACCAGCTGTTTAGCGGGTCTACATAAAAAAAATAGAGTATTTTCTATGACGATCTTTTTAGCAGGTCTTTCTGTCTAGCTGTTTAGCAGACATCTCTCGATCTTGCTGTTTAGCGGATCTGTCTCGCTGTTTAGTTAACATCTCTCGGTCTTGCTGTTTAGCGGATCCGTCTCGCTGTTTAGCAGACACACTCTTCATATCCAGCTGTGTAGCGGATATAATTTTCTTTGTTTTGCTCGAGGACTAGCAAAATATAAGTGTGGGGTGTTGATAAGCACGTATGTGCTATATTTTGTACCCATATTTATATTAGTTAGGACTCGATATTGTTGTTAATATTACTATTTTAATGCTTTTGTAGAAAGTAGAAGTAAATCCAATCATCCAAAAATAAATGGCGAAATGTGAAACTAAAACAGTGCTTGCCACAAAAAAACCAGCAAGATTACTCGAGACACCAAAACGAGACAGAGAAGGGATGATACACAAGTGGGACGGTCTAATTGAAAACAAGGAGGTCAAGCACGTACACATGCTTTCCCCTGAATCATGGTTTTGTGGGGCTCAGAAGAACAGTCGTGTGAATTTCAGCAAATTGCAAGCAAAAAACACTATAGTGTGTTACTATGTCATGTGTCGTCGCATATTTACACATCCAGTTTTGGGAAGCTGAAAAAGCATTACCTGTTAAGGAAAGCCTGTTAGGTAGTGGAATATTGGAACAAATAAATGGGTCTACGTGAATATCTTATTGGAGGGAGAAAAATGAATTAAAAATATTTTGCTTTCTCACCGGTGCGATTCTTTTTAAGTCTACCAAATATGCATGCAAGCAAAATGAAGAAGAATATATATGGGGAGATCACATTGATGACCACCATGCAAGTTTAAATTAAGAATAATTAAGAGAATGACGACACGCCTTTATTTGGTATATATTTTTTGTATTGTGAAGAAGAAAAGGGGGGGGGGG
>NC_039368.1:57538119-57545511 GCF_003573695.1 Papaver somniferum | reverse complement strand
GGGGGGGGGGGGGGGGTTCTGGTGACTGTTTTGGGAGACCGGTTTGGAGGCTAGAGAAAACAAGCGAAAGGAGAAGAGGAGATTCAATTGTGGTGACGCACAGTCGATTGGTTTATTTTCATTTTCCTAGTAATTTATTTTTATGGGTTTTAAGAAATCCATCTCCATGTTTTCTTAAATTTCATAACTAGGGTTTTTCGGTGGAAACCATTTCTAGCAATAGACCATGAATAAATTGATAATATTCGGTTTTAAGCAATTATGAACTGATTCAAATAATTTTATCTCTAGGCTCTATTGATTTTCTATAAAATAATTTTTGTTGCTTCATCGGCTTTGTACTACAATAGCCTAAGTGCATTAATTTATATGGTTTTACAATTTTATTTGTTATAGTATTTGATAATCCATGCTTAGGTTAAATCATTTGATGGGTTATACTCAGACGACGCAAATAATAATCGTAAATGCATAAATACGTAGTTTCAATGATTTGCTTGCCATTATAATTTGATAAGTCATGCTTTGGAGACTTTGATGGGTTATGCTTAGGAGATGCAAGTTATATTAGAGAAAATATATCGATAATAGGTGTTACAATAGAACAAAGATATAGACGCGTATTTAGAATTATGAATCATTTTCGGCATCGAATATAAATAATGGTGGAATCCGTAGACACTGGTTACCGACACTCTCTCATTGCATTTTGTTAATTTTATTTATTTATTTTTATTGTTTCAAATTCAATTCTAAAATCTCAAAAATCATTTCTGGTTAATTTATTAGAGATATTGATTAGAGTATTTTCACCGCTCCCTGTGGGTTCGACCCGTACTTGCATCTGTCTTCTAGTTAGACACCGTGTGATTGCGGTTATCATATAGGGTTTTCCGAAATCTTAAAAACCCCGTGGGTGTTGGGGTTTTGTTCCGTAAATATGATTCTGGAATTATCGGTGTTTCCTGATTTTTGTGGTTTCTAAGTTTAGGGTTTCTTAGATAAGATTTTCGGGAGGTTTTGGTTGTGGATGTAGCCTACAAAGGGTAGGTGAACCACGTAACCTTTATGTCGTATGTGATTATCTATTTTCGTATTGATTATATATTCGTGCTAGTATTATCAATCATGTTAATCTAAAGATATAAGTAACGGGTTCAAGCTAAGTTATCTAAAATAGGATATTTCATGGAATTTACTTCTATGGAAACATACCGGTTCGAGATGAACGTAACCTAGATTGTCCGACAAGTGGTACGGTAAACGTGGATAAGGAGGGCAGTGATTCTGTCACATGAACAAGAGGTTTTAAAGAAGAGAAAGTCTTGGTTCGGAGCGTAAGGACATAGTTTATGAAGATAATGAGTCGGTAAAGGTCTAACAAAGAGTGGGATGACATCACCGAAAAATTTGTTTCATGTGACTATGATTCGTGTTGAAGGTGTTTTCATTACGTGAGGATGGACTTGTATAAGGTGTTAATAATCCTTGCCTTGTTGGAGTGTAGATGGATATTTTGCTAACGTCACAAAAGGTGGTGATTGTTGGGTTTTTTCCTGTGAATATGGTTCTGGAATTCTCCGAAGCATAATTTGGGGTGTTTTCTAAGTTACGTGGTTTCCAAGTTTAGGGTATCCTAATTAAGGCATGGGGATATTCTAACAAGTTCTCTAAGACTGGGGGACCAAGGATGTATCTACTATATAAAAGGGCTTCTATATAAATCCTCTTGGAAAGGGGTGAGAGTCACAACCATCGCGTCCTAGAATGGTTGGTGATGGAAAAATATACGTGGGAAGACAGATTTGTAGTGAGAGAATTCATGATGTTCTTCATGTTCTTATGATTGAGATTTATGGAAGAAGAAGAATAAAGTAAGGGGTTAGCTCTTCATAATATGTCTTGTTGTTTCTAAGTTGTTTATCATTAGTGGGTTATATAACTAGTTAGTTATATGAATTGTGTCGATGTAATAACATGTTATGATAATGAAAGATTATCAGAGAGGTTTTTAACCGTGATGTACCCTACAAAGAGTAGGTGAACCACGTAATCTTTGTGTCTTGTGTTATTGTTTATTGTCGCATTGATTATATATTTGTGCTAGTATTATCAATCATGCAAATCTAAAGATTTACGTAAAGGATTTGAGCCAATTATCTAAAATGGGATGTTTCATGGAATTTACTTCTATGAAAAATGTCGGTTTGAGATGAATGTAACCTCGGTTTCGCGACAGTGGTATCTAGTGGCTCTTAGAGCAAGCATTATGGTGGAAATATCTGGCTTTATCTTGAATACGGGGAAGAATAATTATTATATGTGTCGTTTGTTTCTCCACATTCTAATCAGAAAGTGTTCTCCGTGGAAGCGAGTTGAATTGCTCTTTTTTGTTTTTCAGTTGCACATGTGAGATGTGCTTCATGAACTTACCAACGTTAAAAAGCATTTTTTGCTGCTTATTAAGCTTTTTTATCTGCGTTTTTGCTTCTTTTCGTGTTTTCTGTGTCAATCATATTTACATTTTCGTTCCCGTTGTGTACAAAAATAATATTATTAAAGATCATATCAAATATTAAATAACCAGTTTGTAATTGGCGTTCACAAAGTTTGGTGAACTTTGCAATGACACTGTATATTTTCTAAAAAGGCTAAATAACCACTTATTTAGGTTCAATATTCATGCTAAGAAATGTAATTTTTTTCTTTCACAGATTAGGGATAGTTACACAAAAATGCATTGCGTCCCAACTAGCAGCCAGAATTCCAACTAGTTTCCTGTAGTTTCTTGAAATTACTTAATTAACATACTAAGCATTATTCTTAAATTAAATATCAAATTAAAAAACAACTGAAGGAAAAAAAAGTCTAAATGTTATTACCACATCAAGATCGATATCATTGTTCATCTGCCTCGATTTGCTCACATGATTGCACATAAACAACCTAACAACCCTATGACATCACGTTTTCCGAAGTTTAGTGCTTCTTCAATGAATTTTGCATCAATTTTCTCCCAAAATTTAAGTCCTTGATGTCGAAGATCATTAATTCTTGCATAAAATGTACGTAATTTATGCAAATTGATTCATCTTCTTCTATAAGAAACTTTGAACCAAACTTTATTGTTATTTTGAGGAGGTTGGGAAGCAAAAGACATATTGCAGGACATTCGTAAGAAATTAGTGAAAATGGAAGAAATTTGTGTGAGAATTGAGGTGCATAATTCAGACAAGGTGTAGGTTGAAATAAGTTTTGATTGGATACATATAAAAGATTCAATTAGAGACGTTGGATGATACTGCCATTAAATGCAATATGATTTCTGAACATCAAACACATAGCCGCTTGGAAGAGTCTTTGCCATGACAGAAAAATCCTCAAATTGTTGGTTTCCCAAATGATTTTGCCAATCTGGAAAACCCATGGTGGACTTAAATTGGAAACTTCCAAGTCCAAAGGAATTTCCATTAGAACTCCATTTAATATTTTTTTGGAAAAGAAAAAAATACATATAGCATGAGCGGATAGTGATTGAAAAAGCGGGGGTCTAACAACCTCACCCAATATTTTTCTTACCAATTTGTATGGACTACCTCCAATATACTTTCAAGAGAATCAACTAGACAGTCAGACTCAATCTTAATAAAAAGTATATCAAAGAGTCATATCTCAATTTCTCAATTCAATCCGCAATATTACAACTAGTAATTTGCGAGCCTGATTGAATATAAGAGAAATAACTTGAACGGTTTCAGAGACCAATGTTCAAGGATCAATCAATTTTAATCAATAACTAAAGGTTGGATTTACCAATTGATCGATTCAACGCACAACCTGTGATATCTCAATTACATAACAAAATATAATGCGGAAAAGAAATAACACAGACACCAGAAGTTTTGTTAACGAGGAAACTGCAAATGCATAAAAACCCCGGGACCTAGTCCTGATTTGAACACCACACTGTATTAATCCGTTATAGACACTAGCCTACTACCAATGAACTTCGACTGGAATGTAGTTGAGCCCTAATCAATCTCACATTGATCAAGGTACAGTTGTGTTCCTTACGCCTCAAGAACCACGCCGGATTCTGTGCACTTGATTCCCTTAGCTGATCTCACCTACAACTAAGAGTTTCTACGACCCAAAGTCGAAAAATTGATAAACAAATTTGTATCACATAGAAAAGTCTATTGAATAGATAAATCTGTCTCCCACAGAAATATCTACGAGTTTTGTTCCGTCTTTTGATAAATCAAGGTGAACAGGAACCAATTGATAAACCGAAATTATATTTCCGAAGAACAGCCTAGTATTATCAATCACCTCACAATAATCTTAATCGATTAACGAAACAAGATATTGTGGAATCACAAACGATGAGACGAATGCGTCTGTGACTACTTTTCGATCTTGCATATCGGAGATAAAATCTCGAGCAAATCTTAAAGAAGATAGTACTCAATCACGATAGAATACAACAAGATCAGAACACGCAACTACATAGAAAATAGTTGGGTCTGGCTTCACAATCCTAATGAAGTTTTTAAGTCGTTAACCTACAGGGTTTCGTGAAAAACCTAAGGTTAAAGGATAATCGTCTCTAGCTTATGCAACTAGTATCACACAGAAGGTGTGGGGATTAGGTTTCCCAGTTACTAGAGTTCTCCTTTACATAGATTTCAAATCAGGGTTTGCAATCTAAGTTACCTTGGTAACAAAGCATTCAATATTCACCGTTAGATGAAAACCTGATTAGATTCAAGCTAATTTCTTTCAACTGTTATATCGAACTTAGCTTGTTATACACAAATCAAATGTACCTTCATTTAGGTTTTAGTAACCGTACCTAAACGTGTACACTTAGTCGGTTCAACAATAGTTAACCAATGGTTAGCCATATGAGCACTTTTATATCAACCTTATTCATCTTTACCATAACTAGTTCAAATGACTCAAATGAAACTAGTTAGAGAGTTGTTTAATTGCTTAGACCTCATAGAAGTATACAAGTCACAACTGAAGAAAAATCGATTTTGATTCACTGGAATCAATTCATAAACACCATAGCCACGGTTTGCAAAAGATTGCATTCCTTATTATATAAATGATTTAGTTCATGAACGAACCGATTTTAGAAAGTAACCTACTTATGTATGCAAATGGGTACGCATATCTAAGTACCTGACCGAGTTTGGTTACACCAGTACGCGTACGGGTACGCATACCAATTCACACTTCCAAACTCCAGCAGAAATTCACGGAACCCAAACTTCCGCCAGTACGTGTACGGGTACGCATACCTTAATTCCGGACTTCCAACAACTAACCAGTATGCGTACGGGTACTCATACTTAGGTTACCGGTTTTGGATTTTACACAAATGTGAACACACACTATGTTTATATCCAAACATGGTTTGTTCTAAACTCTCATTTAAATCATTGAAACTTTCTTAGAGGATGACAATAGTTGTTATCCACAAACTATTAGCATCAAAGCGATTTTCAAGTTATTGAAATAATCAATATGACTTTCGTCAAGAGTAAAGATGAACTTGGTTAAAGCGAAAGCTTACCAACACATATTTCGAGAAATAGATAAGTGAGTTAAACTCAGCTCTAAATAGCAAATGTGTGTAATTGAAGTCTATATTGCAATACGATTTTTGTCTCAAATAGGAGATAGAATAGATATACTTTTAAGTGATAGATAAGTTCAAGTCTCCATGTACCTTTTGTTGATGAGGTTCTACAAGTTCCCTTGAGTAGTTCTTCGTCTTCATTCGATGAACGTCGTTGAGTCTAAAGCTCAACTATACTTACTATCATAATCCGAGACATAGCTATAAGTAGACTATAAATCAAGACTTATAATTTTTCCAACTAAACTTGACAGACAAGCGTTGCTATCCGAGACATATGGTCAACTAATAGTGGGCGGAGGGAGTATCTTGATTTTTAGTTTACCAAAGTCAAGTCTCGGACTAGGATTAGAAGTTGGTAGTTGAGTATCAGACATCACTGAATAAATCTCAAAGATTAAAGATCAAACGAAGACATCGACAAGGATTTCATCAACAAAGGTATGTGGTGTCTGATTTCATTTGGAACTCTTGTTCAATTCCACTTTTCTAATCTATCGAAACAAGTGCTTACTCTATGGAACAATTCCGATGATGGTAAATATAAATTTATGTACAAAATCGAGGATATTTGAGCCAATACTTTAGTGAGAATGATCTTTTCCCCTGGAAAGGTCCTCATGTTGTTGTGAATGAGCATACAAATTCAACAAGCCAAAAATCACTTAATTAAAAGTTATAACGAAGAATCTATGAGTGATTTATTAAAGAAACACTTATTATGTGTTGCCATTCATGAATAGGAAACAGTCCACGAACTGTTTGTAACAGTTCACGGATGTAAGCGCGAAAAGGTGACTAGTTTCCTTTTTGGTCAAGTTTTTGAAGTTTCCTTTTCTAAGCAAGATGGCTATCCTTCCACACACAAATGATTGCCATATTAAAGTGTATGTGATGTTTTAAACTCCTTCCCAAATTAAATTGTAATTTATTTATAAAAATACAATTTATGCTAAATAATTACGTTTAATTATTTTATGCAAGAGTTGTAACATATGAAAGACTCTCAAAATAAGGAGAGTCTTATAAAAGGAAATAGCTCACGAACTTGCTTAGAATTCAAGCAATCATTTACTATAAATAAAGGGTTCATGTAAGCAATACAATTTATCCCTTGGAAAATTTATGGTTGCGCTTCATAAAGTTATTTTCCACTACTTATGTTCTTTAAGAATAAGAGTGAGGTAATAAGACTTTGTCTGAGGATCACAAAGCATGAGTTGGTAATAATCTTCTTTGATAGTTATGCAACTTGTAATCAGGTTATTTCAATGATTATTGTCTATTCTAAGGTCCTTCTCTTAATATTTTTTACGATGTAAAAATATAATGGTTGACGAACCACTTGCTTTGTAATTATATGGTCTAAGGAGCAATATTTGATAAGATATGGAATTATGCAAGAGTTCGATTGAAAGAGGAAGTCATTGATAAAATAATCATACAATATTAAAATAGCAAATAACAAATAAAAAGGAAAGTCGGTGGGGGACCGACCAAACCGACAGCATGGACGGCCGTGTGGGCCCAACCCGCATGTTTCCCTTTGTTATTATTATTATTATTATTTTAAAAAATATTTTTTATTATTAGATAAAGAGCATTACATTAACTAGTTGGAAGCCTAACAAGCTAAGCTCCAACAACATGCTACTACATTAATTGAACAGGTTGTCGTGCTAGCCTACCAGCGAGCCTCATGGGTAACCTAGCCAAGGGAGCCGAAGAGGATGGGGTGGGTG